>NC_132939.1:38241500-38541500 GCF_034638445.1 Ciconia boyciana | reverse complement strand
TCCATCTCTGAAATTCAATCTGTAACACAGTAATATAATTTAGGTAAAATTCTTTTAATAAAATTGCATATATTTAGCTATTTATATATATACATGTACATGTATGGTTTATTATCAATGCAGTGCTATGGAATTCTCCATATCTGCACTTATTTCACGGTCTGCTGACTCCTAATTGACTTCTTTAGTACATTTTAATAGACATAATATGAAGCCCTTCCTAGAGTGCACCTTTTCTTCATAGAGATATTATCAGAGTTTCACTGAGGAGATGGTGGGGTTTATAATCTGGTGTTAGTTGCTGATACTAACCTAGTACGTCTTCTGAAAGCTTACAAGAAAATAGAATTTCTGGGAGAAGTATCCCAAAATGTCCAGGGATGGGTGTGCAGTACAGAAATAGTGTAATCTCTCCTGTTAATCTCATGAAATAATGGAACTGAGTTTTCCCCCAGCTGGGAATTGACTTGGTCCCACAGAAAACAAAGTCTCATCATTGAATTAATGAAGAACAAGACCGGACCCTAAATGAGGAAAACCTATGCCTGTTTTATCCTCATATGTCTCATTTTTTTTATTCCCATCTCTATACTTGTACACCAAACAAAAGCCTCTAACCTGTTTCACTGAAGGAGTAAGGTGGAACATTTATATTCAAGCCAAATAAAGCCAGAAGGATGCAGGGACAATGTCCACCTGGTCCACCCTCTTGCCCTACAAGAAATGTACTCTTTTAGATGTGGATGAAAAGAATTATTCCTCACATTTAACCTTAACATTTCATGTACATCTTTTCCTATGGTTCTACATAGCAGCTGCCATGTCCTACCCTATTAGATACAATGCAGGACAAGCACTGAGACTGCTTTGGAGTTTGTGAGTGTTTCTGACTTCTCTAGTGTAAAACAAACTAAAATCCATCTCACCACTTCTGCGATTCATTCATCTCAGTTGATCTCTTCGTTCTTCAGATTTTCCTTAAGAAAAATGAAAACCCATATATTTCTTCAAAGTCAATGGTCTCTAAAACTGAACTATTTATGGGAACAGTCAATTCAGCTTCCCCATGTAAAAATGTAGCTAGTTTTCATTATTAAAAAAAAAATCCTAATTTTTAAAAAATCTTTTTATAGAATCTCATTGTGACTTATATATACCTAGTGAAATGGTTCAAAAGCCCTATGTAAGTAGGTTTTGAAATTCACACAGGTTCAAGAAGCACAAGATCAAGCTTATGTAAAAATGAAATAATATCATTATTTTATGTAAATTTTAAATTCCACTAAACCAATAGTGTATTAAATTCTATTGCAGTTTTCCATAAGAGCTTAGTGAATGTAATTTTTATGTTTGCACATATGGTGACATACAGTATTGTCCACCACTACAAAACAGGGTATACAATGAATAAAACAAACATGAACTCAATTTTCATATTTAATGTCTGATTCTTCCATAGAAAAAAATGGCAAGGCTAATTCACTTCATCAAGGCAGGAGCAAGACCTAAGTGGCCAGTAATGTGCCCTTCAGCTTCATGTTCAATCCGTTCTATTCACTTAACACACTTTTCCATTGCTGTGACAATTTGAAAGCATTTATTCTGTAAATGAATAGTCAGCTTGCATGCAAACAGTCCATTAGCATTAATCATATGACTCTCACATGATACATTGACAAAAAAAGTGTTTGCAATATTTTTCTTGTCCATGACAAATAAGTAGTTGGTAAGAAATTAAAAAATAACAATTGAAAAGGAAGGCTAGAACAACTGATCTCTTGACACCATTTCATTTGTCTTCTGAAATATGAAAAGCCATATTCTATTTAGTGTAAGTATGGAGGATGGCATTTCTGTTGATCAAAATATGAGTCTTTGCCTACTTTATCACTGATCCTGTTGCATAAATTAACATTTGCATTTCCTTATATATTTGTCTTTGGAAAATTCTGAAGAATCCCAACTAACTGGAGTACAAAATGTGCAACTGCATAAAATAATTGAATGAACTGAGTCACTGGCATTGACTATTATAAACAGATCCTTTCTTGGTCTTATCTAAACAATTCTAAGGTATTAAAACCTTACAGCTATCAAGACATGCACCTTCACTAGAGTTTGACTAAACACTGCTATGCAGCCACTGGAAATAACTTGCATTAGGGCTTCTGCCTAATAGGAAATTATCTGAACCTGAACTAAAGCCCAGTGAATTCAGTATGAGTTTTTTCCTTCAACTTTAATTGGCACTGGATCAAGCCTTTTGCACACAATCTCCCATTTCTTCAACATTAAAACAATGCTTATGACTGTCAAACAACATTTTGCCCTTCAATATCTACTCAAAAGGAGATTTAGCAAACCATCCCAGGACTCTGCAAAATGAAAATCAGACTTGGATTTGTGTGTCAAATAATAATCTTCAGAAGCTTATTATATTGCAGATGGAGATTTTAGCTGCCATGTTGTCCTTCTAAAAATAACGTGCAGGTTTCCAGTGAGCATGCAGTCAACTAGCAATATCAGTGTGCATTTATATCGAAAAGAATCATTTGAGAAATCCATCGTCATAGATTTCTATAATCAAATTGGAAAAAATGTTCATTTTTTAGATAAGGAAAAATATTTTTAAAATCTTTAAAAACATGACACATCTCAAAGTCTTTTTATGTTTCACAGTGGAAGAAAAAAAGACCACAGATGAAAGTGATAATGAATACACTATCTACGAATGAATCGACATTTTTTTAAGTGACAATGCTGGCAAACCACAAGAATGAAACGTTAAGGTATTTACTGTAAGCCAAGAGGAAAAGATTTATATGCATTATCTATCTCCAAGCCAAAATACTATAAAATCCATTTTTAGGCTTGAAATAAAATACAATCAAAAGGCCGTTTGGGACTCTGAGCCCCTGTCTCCTTCTTATGTTATAAACTATCCCCAAATTTTCCAGCACCATTTTGGCCCTTTTCTTTAAAGGGCAGATAATATTTAGTTAGGAATGCACTTGTATGTTTCTTTAGTCCTGATCCAACTCCTACTGTTGCCAGTGGGATATATTCTGTTGAGTTCAGTGGGAATGAAATAAGGTCCTTAAGAAAAACTTAGTATCCTATATTAAAATGGTTGCTGTTAAAAGAGATTTATTTGTGACTGCCCCAGTGGCTTACTAGTAAGTTGATGGGACATGAACAGTGTATTTCTTGAACCAGCTGTAAGGCAGAAAAGCTGAGGTTACTATTCCGATTCCCTGATGAAAAGCTGCAATTCTTTCATTTATAGGTAAATGTACTCTGGGTATTCCCAGAGTGACCTTGGCTGCCAACTGTGTTGCCCCTAGTGTCAGCAGAAAGGTGGCTGTTGGTGTCAGTGGGCTTTGGATCAGGCTTTAAAGACAGAGAAAGCTTGCTTAAAGAGGAAAAGAGACATAACAAATAGTCCTGATTTCCCAGGTTTTGTCACTTAGAGTTTAGAATATCAACAAGACACTTTAAACCCTGAAGAATAATTGTTGTAAGTCAATTATTTTGACCCTGTATGTTTCTACAATTGTATACAGTAATAAAGAACAACAAATCTCTCTGGCTTACAAAAAAAGGCAAGTACTTTATTTATCAATAGAGATTTTAGTTGCTTTTTACACCATTGCAATGACTAAACAAATAGCATAAAATAAACAAAGGAGAGTATAAAATCACTTTATTCCAGCTGGTATCCCAAGACAACCTTTTGACTAAGTACAGAGTTAGATGTTTCAAGTATGGCACTTATGTAAATAAGAGCAGAGAGAAGGTGATATATTCACAGTTAAAAGCAATGAACTCTGTTCCTTTGGTATGTGTGTCATCATAGGTAATCGTAGGTAAATACATAACTTGGCTGGCATGAACCAACTCCATCTTATTCATGCACATATTAGGGAATGAACTGAAATGTACTGATATATTTAGCAGATCACAACTAATGTAAGATTATTAAGGTCTCTGGTGTGTGTGTGTGTGGACAGGCAAACAAAAAAAAATGGCAAAATTATATTCAGCATTTATTGTTCAGCATAACTAATTGATGCACAAACTATGATAGAAAATAGCTACTAATACACACCAGGAATAAACTCGGTGATTTAGACAAGCAAAATAATATAAGACATCTGTGAGATAGGTGAACGCAGATAACCTGATTGAGCTGTGGTCAGGTTCCGTACAGTGCAATTACCCTCCTTTTAAAACATGCTTACATCTGCACATTGCAACAGTTTCCCCCACCCCATCCCACCCCGTATAGAGTATCCTTGCAGATTTTTAATATGAACATTCTACACATTTACAACAATTAGTCAGACAGTCCAAACTGTAAACTTATCCTAATGACAACCAAAAAGCCGCTCCACCGACAGATAACACCCAATCATTAGAAAGAAAAGTAGGAATAATAGTAGCTGTGCTGTAAGGCTAGATCAAGCATGTGTTTATAGCTGTTTTTTCAGTCTTTTACATAGCACTGCATTTTGCAGCTAGTTCAGTAAGTGCAGATCCAATACCTTAATGGCTTTCTTGGTGGTTTGATAAAATGCTTGCCTAAGCAATGTACCTTTCTCTAATGGTGTCTGGGTCTGTTCCACCTGGCACAGTGTTTCAGTTCTGTCACAGCCTCACACATAAGCTGAGTCACTTGACTGAGTCCTGCCAAAGTTAGGCATGCTCATTCTTGGCAGGTCCTTATTTCTGATTTCGTATATGGATTTCCTTTTTGCCTGTACTCCTCTCACTGCCATTTTGATCTTTCTCCAGCCCAAGTGGTTCAGTTCTGCCAAATTGAGCACCACACAAATCCCACTGACAGCAAACATGAATACCAAGAACACAGTCTTCTCAGTGGGTCTAGAAACATAGCACTCTACTTCTTTAATGCAAGGGTATCTGTCACATTCGTACATGGAAGGGACATTGAATCCATACAGAAAATACTGTCCCACTAAGAATCCAATCTCTAGGGCATTTCGAAAGACCACTTGGATGATATAAAATCGAGAAATGCCTTCTTGCCTCCTCATCTTTGACTTTGTAGTTCTGATAGCAGGGTTAGGGATTTCCTTCACTTCTAAGCAGTCTGGTTCTGCCTCTTTGGTGGAGTTCTCAGTGTTCTGCAGCACCCCATTGACAATCGTGTTCTTGATTTTCTTACTGTCCTCACGCTTCATTGAATCCTGGTCCCTCTCCAAGGTGAGGAAGACAGTGGAGTACCTCCGTTCCCTCTGCTTAGCAGACTGGTGAACGGAGTACGTTATGAAGCAAAGGCTGGGAGTGCACACCATGATGATCTGGAACACCCAGTACCTTATATGAGAAATAGGGAAAGCCTGGTCGTAACAAGCCTGGTTGCAGCCTGGCTGCAGCGTGTTACAGACAAACATCGTTTGCTCGTCATCGTACACCGTCTCCCCTACAATGGCCACAATGAGTATCCTGAAGATCACCACCACGGTCAGCAGGATCCTGGAACAGAGAAGCCCGTCAGTGCGCGCCGCCGCCGGGAGCTGTCCAGTGCTGACCGGGCCCGGCGCCGCCGCGCCCCCAGCCCGGCTCCCGCCGCCGCCGGCGGCCGCCCGGCACCAGCGGCCGGCGGCGGCAGCCCCGCTCCCGCGCAGGAGGCGCGCAGCCTGCGCGGCATCGTCTCGGCGCGGCCATGTGCGGCCGCGCGCATCCGCCGCTCTCAAAGACCTCGGGCGGCGGCCAGCGCTCCCCCTGCCCCGACCTCCCTTTGGAGGCAAAGCAATGGCGCGGGCCCCGGGAGCCCCCGACGGCACGGGCGGGCGCGGCACGCGGTGCTCCGGCCGCGGGACCCCGATGGCGGCGGGGTCTCCCCGATGGCCGCCCGCTGCCCCCGGGCTCCTCGGGGACAAGGACGGCGGCGTTAGCGGTGTCCCCGCGCCTCGGTGACCTGTGCCGCGCACACACACACACGGGCGCTCAAGGCACAGACCGCAAGAGCCCCGCGCGAAGGGTGCCCCGCGCGGCGGGGACCCGGCGTGGGCCGCCCACCCCCCGGCCGGCCCGCTCGGACAGAAGGGGATCCCCCCCGTGCCCCCCGTAGCTCCCCCGCAGCCCTTACCTCCCTATCATAGTAGAGTGCTGCTGCACGGCAGCTTCCAGTAGCCTCTCTAGAATAGTCCATTCCCCCATCGCTGTTCATCCGGAGACAAAGACTTGGGCAAGCGGAGGGGATCTCTTCACTTCTGCCTTCCTTCCCGCCCCCCCTTTTTTTTTCCGTAGGGGGAGGAAAAACAAACAAAAGAGCCGCCCCTCTCCACCGCCCGCAGTCCAGTGGCGGGAAGGCGGCTGGAGGCGGCAGCCCTGCCGAGGACTCCCGGCTCGGCTCGGCTGGGCTCGGCTCGGCTGGGCCCGGCTCGGCTGGGCTCGGCTGCGCTCGGCTGGGCTGGGCTGGGCTGGGCTGGGCTCGGGGCCCCGCGGCAGCCGCCACCGGCCCGGCCCGCTCGGCTCGTGGCGCGGCGCGGCGCGGCGCGGCGCGGCGGACCCGCGGCGTGGAGGGAGGAAGGTTGGCTTTTAATGTCTTGCTGCCTCTAATCTGCCTTTAAGTAGTCTCCGCTTGCGTCACTGACAGGTTGGTGGAGAGCAGCCAAAAGCAGCGCTCGGATTTTCTCATTTTTATTATTCCGGTGAACATAAATAAATAAATGCCATCAAATAAATGAAATAAATAAATGCGGAGGAGGAGGAGGAGGAGGAGGAGGAGGGCGGGCGGAGGAAGAGCTGCCCCAGCCGGCACGAGGCTCGCCGTGCCACCCAGTCCCTCCTCGCCGGAGCTCCCCGGCCGGCACCCGCTGCCCCCGCGCCCCCGCCCGCCGGCACACACCCCGGCGCTCCGCCGGCGGGACCGGCCCGGCGCGGGAGAGCAGCCCCGCCAGGGAGCGGGCGCTGCCCCTCGGCTGCTGGGTTGGAAGGCTGCTCTAGGGCGTGACTGTGACACCGTGGCCGCTCCAGCCACGAACGCCCGGCTGCCGGGGGGATTCCCAGGGGCTGCGAGGCTTTGCTTCTCTCCCACAGATCGACTGTGTTTTCTGCCGCTCACAAAACAGCGGTGTCATACAGCAGTAACCTTACCTGTTAGAACTGCTTACCCTTGGAAGATATTGGACTTAAAATTGCATCTTTATTCTCCCCTGATTACAGATATAAGAATCACTAAGGAGAAACGAAACATATATATAGCCATTTCAGAGAATTCTGCGGCTGAGATTGGATTTATGCTGGGAAAGACACCAAACCTTCACGCAAAGGCATCTCTAAACAGCACAAGGATAACACATCGTGAATAAATCCCTGCATTATAATCAGTCTACATATTTTTTTCCCATAAAATACCATACTGTGTTTAAAATAATTTTTATTTTACAGATACCCTTAGAGACTACCTGAGACACCACCAAACAATTCCACACAAAACATTGGCACCAATTGGCATTGGCTGTTCTCTGGTGGAGAAGTGTAAAATGTGTGCTGTATATTTCCATAAAGATCAAGTATAGCTTCATACCTGCTGTTCTTTTTGGTCAACTAAACTCATTAAAAAGCAACACAGGAAAAATTCTAGTCAGTCTGATGCTCCTACTGCCAAACTCGGTAAAATCAGTCTCTTTCAAAAGCAGAACTGCTCAGGCCATTGTAAACAGTGTAGTCCTTTGTTTTCTTTGCAGCTCTCTCATGAACCAACTCCATGTTGTATTAATGATGTTAAGTGTTTTCTGAATAGATGGGACCATGCTTCATCTGTGCAGAGGACATCTGTGTGTTTTAGACACCCCAAGGTTTGTTGTCTTTTCATTCAGAGTGTGCAGATGGTCTCTGATTCACAGGATATTGGGTCGCTTGCCTGGCTGGATCCCCAAATCTTTGAATTAGGAAAGTATCAAATAAGAGAAGATCAATGAATACCTCTGTTTGCACAGAAATTGGTAGATTTTTCTTCTCTCCCAATCAAGAGTCTGTGAAGAAGCATTCAATAATCTGGATTGTTTCCTTCCCACACTGTTGGGAATTACTGGGATTACTGAATAATCACTGTTTTTCCTTAAAATCTGACTGCATTCTTCTTGAAAGCTGGTTCTCACAATTCCTGGATTTGTTTTTTGTGGGTAGTTTGTAAAACCTGCTGCTGCAGCAACACCATAGCTAAAAAGAAGAGGTTGTTTTTTTTGTTTTAAGAGGACTGTAGTACCTGTACAACTACCCTGACAACTGAGTGTCTCATATGGACCCCAAAGTATCTGTTTGGAGACGGATCTGAAAATAAGAGAAATCAAAGCAGTAAAGGAAGCAGTAATGCATGTATAGAAGGAGAGAGGGCAGGGAATATGCTAAGAAGCTAATGATGATAATCTTATTTAGCAAACCAGAGAGGGAAAGCCTGTGATTGAAATTACTGAAGAGAGGAGAGGAGATTTTGGTTCTCACCGAGAAATATAAGAAATTCTATAAAGGAAAGCTGTTCTCTAGCATTGGGATAGGAAACCCACTTACATGAGCTTTTAGGACCAGCAAATAAATTCTGGAATTTATTGGAATCCTGCTGGACCAGAAATTAAACTCTGGTCATATCAAACACTGGCCTATTAATGAACAGTTAGTCAGTGTTTGCTGTGTGTGATGAGTTCTACTTACTACTGAGAGCCCAGCTGTGGAGACATGGGGGGGAAATATCATAAATGAACGCTATAAACATGTAAGCACGGTTATGAAATTGCTTTTGATTTAAATATGGTTTAAAGTTAAATACTTTCAGGCCTGCTTTTACAGGAGTGGCATCTTATTCCGAAATAGCTGACCTCTCCTTTTTTAACAGTAATCTCATATGCCCCCTCCGCCCCCAACCGTATTCACATGCAGGATACTTGGCCTTAGACTTGAGAAAGTTTACTGAGCTTCAGAGCTTAGTGAGTTGGGGAAAAAAAATAATTTCAGTGTGAGAGTCTTTTTCATGATGCTAACATACGTTTTAAGTGACTGAAAAGCTCAAAGGAGTTTGATATATCTCAAACTTACATGTACAATTTCTAGGACTATGAATTACTGTCCTTAATTTGAGCCCTGACTTATTGTCAAAATAGAATAAGAAACAACATGATGTTGTCTGAGTGTTTAGTGTAACAGTGAGAGGTATATGAAGAATGTAATTATTTGCATTTCCACTATCCATTACATGTATAACAGCAACCTGTGGACTTAGCTGACAAATAGTCTAAATCACAAAGTGCTCAGACTATGTACAGTCATGATTGTAAGAGAGACTTGTAGACATAAGAAGTTTTTCAGCTTCCAAAGGTTCATCTTAGGTTTTACACCATTCCCCTGAATGCTTCAGCCTATGGTAAAGCCAGGATTTGCAGAGCAGCAAGCTGCCAAGAATGCTGTGGATGTATATTGTGCAGTGTATGGTATTCACATTGGAAAACCATGCCTACATTTCATTCACAAGCATTCAGGATTGTCAAAGCGTTATATGTCCCAGCTTACAAAGAACCATTTCCTAATGAAGCAGCAATACCAGTGTGCAGCAGGGCCAGGCCTGTCTTGTCAATATATTTTGTCAGTTGCATACAAAGGAAACAAAATCAGCTTCCCACTCCACACACAGGCTTTTGGGTCAGAGGGTGTATTTTTGTTTGTTTTGCTTTGCATTCGAAGAGGGTGAGTATTCCTCTACAGACAAAATTCAGTATAAACTCTGTTGTTCCTAGTAGGAGCTCAAACAAGCTTTGCAAAAAGAAAACTTCAGTTTGCGTTTGTTCAAAGATGCCACTGCCACAATACTAATTCATGATAAATAATATAGACTGAGTTGATCTTGGATTAGGTGTGAAGAAAGAGACGGTATGTGTCCTCAGTTTGATGCCAAACCAAGGTTAATCTGTCTCTAAGAAGCTGTAGGCCAGATTCTCTCTAAGAAATCCAGCCCTTTTGCCCTGATCTGGTTTTGTAAAGGGTCCAGAGAGCAGTCAAATCTCGCAGGCTGCACATTCCTCAAGTACGGAGCAGATCACACTGGGAGCAGAGCTGACACATTTGGCTCTCCTGTCAGACCCCCTGAAGCCTGGACGTGGATGGCATGACTGGATGGCATGATGAAGAAGCCACATGCCTAGGGCCCTACCTGCTGTCAGACAGTGTGCTAAACCACGGTCTTCCCCTCCTTCGTTATTTTCTATGCTGAGGTCAACTAATGTGAAAAAGAATCCAGATCTTACACAAGCCTTCCCCAAGTACTAACTCCTTTTAAAGATATATATTCATCCTAAATTTATTCCAAAGATTTTATTTTAAAATAAATCTACATATTTTTAGTACTATACCAACAACCTGCCTTGATTTATCTTCTGCAGTTGTTCTCAGTGGATCCATAATTGCAGCAAATAAATAAATGTCACATTTAGATTCCAAAACTGCATGACAAATGACTGTATTTCATTATTATATTGCAAACCGCTGTTTCCACCAATTGTAGCAAACTGGGAGCAAAGAAAGAGCTTTTAATTAAAAATTATAAGCTATTACTAAATAAAATAATGGGAAGGTTTTGTCAAAAAACTTCCCATTTTAGAAGTTTTTGTCAAATGTCTTGCCCCATATCTGTTTTGTGACTGCATTTTCTAGCTGGTGTCGCAAAAGAGAGATTTTTCAACGTTACTTTCATAAATCAGTAGAACTTTCTTTGGAAGACTGACATAATGAGTGCTTTCTTTCTGATAGTATTTGGTATAGTCCATGAAATCTAAGTCATTAGCTACTAAACTGAAAATGCCTTTTTAAGACCTCTCATAGCCATCTGCTATGCTCTGTGTTCATTTGGTGCCATGTGTGTATTAATGAAATGATTACATCAGATTATATCTTTTATTCATAAAATCATCTAGGTCATCTGCTTCCACCTACACTTTCTCTCTCATTAAAATGAGCATTTGTGGGCACATTCTCCTCCCACTGTATGAGTACAATCCCAGCTGCAGTCAGCTGCTATGTGCATCGTAATAAGAAATCCCTCTCTGTGTTTTTTTCTTAAACGAAATTCCTTCAAAAAAACCCTCTAGTGTTTCACACCACAGAAAGTGCATTTTCCCTACAGTTTGAAAAGTAAAGACTTCCCAAAAGGTATGAGATCTGGATGTACTAATGACCTCAGCCCTTCACAAGAGAAAGCAACATTTCAAGAACTCTTGTCATTTTGCTGCCAAGAAATAGGTAGCACACTCTTCACATCTAGTCAACAGTGTTTGTGTCAAAACTGTCAATAGCAGGGCAAGCACTTGTGGTCCTTCTTGTGAGGGTGGAATACAGCCTGCATTTATACACTTCATGCTTGAGAATAGCAAGGTGTCGAGTGCACAGAATTCAGGTCTTTCTGTAACGCATAAACAGACAAAATACTCAGCCTAATAATCATATTAAGACTCTATTATGCATCAGGGGTTCATATCTATAACTGAAGATTACTATAAATGGAAAGTTTTTTGGCAAATCAATTAATGTTATCAGTAAAGAAGGAGTAATTCTATGAATATTCACGAGTTTTTAAGTGTTGTATTTCCATAACTATTCTTGCCAGGGGGGTTAGTATAAGAAATATTCATGAGGGGGGCAGGTATTAAGCAAATATTCCACAAAGTTTTGAACTAAGGGAATTTAAAATATCTAAATGTAACTGCTTTAACTAGAAAACAAATTTTAAGTATTGTACTTTTCTAGTTACAGAATATTTTATTCCCTGATAGACAAAATCACTCAAGTTTCATGGGGGTCTTGTCAGCTGTCCACAAGGACCTTCTTATGCACAAATTAACAGCTCAAATCAATTTCCTTGGAAATAATTTGGACATGTAACTGAATCACAGTTGCATATACTTCGGCATATGTACAGCTCCCAACGCAGCAGGGTCTGCACTTCTTCCGAACTCCTGAGAATAAACTCCAATTTATTTGCAGACAGGCTGCAGCTAGAATAAGGAAAACTTCATCAAATCAAATCCTTATGAATTGACAGGCTCTGGAAAGAAGTACAAAAGTAGTAAAATATTCCAGGGGCTCGACCATTTGCTGCCAGTCTCTTGATCTTCCCTTCTGTCTTTCACCACTCTCAAAAGACCACTCACATTCTGCTAAAGCGTCCATTAATGCAGCTTCATGGACTATGATGGCTTAAGTGTAAGTTTGTGAACAAATCTTACGTGGATTCCCATTATACTCTACTTTAAGGTTTCCATACTCAATAAAGAAAAAGCATTTAAAAAATACCTTGGACGAGGAAGAGTATGAAGGATTCCTTATAATCAGATTTAGTACCTACAATACGCATTGTAGAGATGCAAAGAAATACGCACATACTAAGAGAATAATAAACTCAATATGGGAGTTAAAATTCATCTTTCATTGATTAAAAATGTATTATTTTTTTTCCTACAGTCTATTCTTTCAAAGATACGTATTCCAAAAGATATGCAGCCCTATATAACTGATTAGTGCATTATGGTAAAATACCAGACAATTATGCAGCCGCTATGCCAGAACCAATACAGAATATTGGCAAGACTCAGTTTGACAAACCTTGTTTTCCTCTTTTCCTTACAAAGCAAAAGGAGTTATAAATTGTAATTTGAAGAAACAATTAAATTTAATGATAATAATATATTATTAAAAATATAAAATAGATTTCTTTTTAATTTATGTCATAACATCTCCATCCCATGGTAGTCAATTTTTATGGTACTAATGGCAATTCCTACTGACTTTAGTGGAGGAGGAATTTAAAAACCCTTAAGACCTTATTTACACCCAAACATTTTTAAATCTCTAATGGCAGAATACTAATGATGAGAAAGTTAGTGAGTGCTTCAGAATACCCCAGAAGAGCAAAAAATAAGATTAAATGGTAAGAGGAGAGTCCTCTATATTGGAACTCTAAGCAGAATTTTGATGCTTCTTGTATTCCGTAGGTAAAAAAAAATATTTATGAGAAATCATGCTTCAGTATTTCAGTATGAATGCATTACATCAAGCATTTTTTTCAGACCTACTGCTTTGCTTTGCCTTGTCTACATTTGTCTTCATCCAAATGCTGAATCCCTGTACTCCCAGCTGCTTTCAGTTCAGTGACGTGATTCAGGGCAGAGTTGCTTTCCTTTGTTTTGATTGTTACACCACCATATGTCTTCAGTATTCCTGGTGCCCCTCACTCTCGTCCTCTCCCTCCCCATCTCACCACTCTCAGAAGGGAATTCACATTACATTTACGCATCCCTTCAGAGGCCAGGCTGAAACAATCCCTTGAAATAACTAGGGCAGTCAAATGATTGATTTGAAAGTATACTGTCAGTGAATGGGAGTGAAAAGCAGGAGCTTAGTAAGAAATGCAGACTTTTTTTTATCCTTCTGTCTTTCAAAGATTCTACAGTTACAATAAAAATGGGTGGAATATATTTGATATGAAATCCATTACAGATATATAAGGTATAAATGCATACACACACATACGCATGTGTGTGCAAATGCATGTATTTATGTATATGTTTTATAGTTAGTGTCTATTTCCATGACAGACTGCAAAAAGAAATATGAAATAATATTTAATAGAGAAATCCATGGGAACTCCTATTCTCTAGGAATCCTATTTTAAAAGATTATTGAGGCGATTTAAATAGCCTGTGTGGGGAGAACATATTTAAATTCCATGTGATTTTAGACTTTGTCCCAGGTAAGGCCCTAGGTAAAAGCTATTGACTTACCTTTCCAGTGACATTAGTACATGTGGATCAAGAATATACAACAATGGGTTTGAGAGAAGAATCTGACATATTTTGTAGAGTTCATGGAATATTAAAAAAAAATCTTCAAGTGAATTTAAGTTTTATAAACATTCAAGAGTGTCAATTTTTCAGTCTAGAATCTTTAGTCTGTCTATAGATCTACACGCTGTCACTGGAAAATACTGATTCGTAGACCCAGAATAGTTTCCCAGACCCATCCCAATCATGCACATCTGGAGTTTCACAGGTGGTGATTTAAACTGGCATTTTTGTGAGTTCCACAACTGTTATTAACAAACAACATCTGCTCAGTGCTGCGGAGCATGCTTTGTTTTCAGAAAACCATTTTCTAATCTTTCCTAAACAAAAAGTTTTCCAGGATGAGAATTTAATTAATTTTTTAAAATGTTTCTGTTCCAAAATGGAGCAAAATCAAATTTGGAATATCAAAATTTTCTATTAATCAAAAGCTCTGAGTTTTATAAAGTTGTGATTACGGTACTCAATTTCTTTTATCCCACAGAAAATTGAAGTGGTTACCTATAGATTTTGCAAAAATGTTCATATTGTGAAATACTCAATTCATAACTGTATTTTCCAGAATCTATTAGAGATGATGTATTTTTGACTATGCTGCAGGAAAGAATTTGTGACATAGCAAGAGAAAAAGATAAATTCAATCATTCATAAAATATTGTAGAACACCTACAGTTGTGCATGGTTTATTTCTGTGCTCTTAAGAAAAAGACAAATCAGCGTTATGCGTAATGTTGCTATGGTACTGGAAGTTGCAGTTTATTTTTCTAGACAACAGTGAAACCCATGTAATTTCTCGCATAGGTCAGAGTTTCTCAAGGGCTGCATTAATTTACACACATCCTATGCAAATCTGTCCTCATTTTAACCAGATATTTACTTTGCATTTTAGATTTAGAAACTCTGCTTTGTAGCTGTTTGCAACCTCTTTCACACTTTCCTGTAAGAAAGTGGGGACTGTTTTCCTGTGAGAAACATAACCAAACTATCAGTGATTTATAGGAAAAAAAAAAAAAAAGAGAAAAATGTTCATGGTACCTTGCTCCATGATTTCCTTAAGCTAAAGCTGTGTCTATCCGAGTGGGAAACAGCGTGGAAAGATGTACCTTCCTTTACCCTATCCACACCTTCTTTACGACATTCCCAGGAGGTGTGGGGGAATGGGCATGGGCAGGCTGGTTCACACTAACAACAGTGCCAAGCAGCTGTTTGAGTTGTCCCTGGGTACCTTTCCCGCTAGCACTTGCCCAGCTCTACACCTAGCTGAGGATCAAAGGGAAACCGAAAGGTTCCATTACCCACCTCTTGCCAGGCTGAACACCTAATACGGACACTGAATTGTAGAATTTGCCATTTAAAATGTTCGTCAATTGAACTTCAAAGGCTACATCAGAGTTAGAACGGTGTCATATATTTACACTTACATGCAAGTGGGTAAATATTTTGTGTGTACAATTTTATCAACTATTATTTTATATAAATTCATAAGATTTACTGCAAATACTACATCAGGGTTTATCTACATTTTCTGTTTTTCAGATTTTGAAGGATCTCTTACATTTGTATGTGTCTGTACCGGCTGAGCACACAATAAACAAAATACAGAATTTTATTTTCTTCAGTCACACCTCCAGAACATCTTCATTCTGCACACAACTTCCTCAGAGCAGACTCGCTCAGGCTGTGTGCAGACCAAGAAGGAGGTGATACCTCCTGACACAGGACAGTAGTAAGCCTCCCTTTCTCCATCCAGATTTACTGTCATTTTCCTTCTTCAGCACAGAACCATGATGAAACACAGGCTTTCTTGTGGAAACTTCTAAGAACGAGTCTATGGAGAACTTGTCTCATCCCAGAGGCTTCACTCTGCGTCACAAGAAAAGACAGGTTACAGTCAATCAGCAAAACAGAAGGACCAGGGCTCCTAAGCTTTAGATTTAATAAATATTTTCATGTGGTTAAAATAGATGAAAATTACACACACACACAGAGCATTTTCAGACAGGAATTTCAAGGCTTCATGTTGAGACTCAGCTATCCAGTGTTTTCTCAAAACCAGACCTCTTCTGATGTTGAGGAACAGAAATCAGTAGATTTCCAGCCCTGATTTCACCGTGTAAGTATATCCATCCTATAGTTTCAGTTGACAAAAAACAGGGAAGTGACTTGAAATATTTTCTGACAAGCACTTAAAGACTTGACCTGTTTAAAAAAATATGTCAATAAGTAATATGTCAAAAAGACATGGATAAATTATTGATCTGATTTGTTTCATTAGTGTTGTTTGATACATTTCATTATTTCATATATTTCCTCAGAGCCAAGGATCTGCTTTGGGACAGAAAGTGTATTATAAAGAGAAAAAGCTTACAGGAAAGCTAGTGCAGTGGGGGAGACAAAAGAAATGACAGCCAAGTCCCCACAGGGCTTTAATAAATATTTGTGAAGCATATTTAGTTTAATTACACCAACTAGTTATCAAACTCCAGTGTCATGTTACCTGAAATGTCAGTGCAAACTGTTCCTTGGGCTTGAAGGTGGTACGTACAGCAAAAATGAATGTGTGAAACCTAAATATGACTGCCACAAAGACAAACAAGGCATGAGAGAAAACATGAGCTCAAAGATAGATCAATTAATCCAAAGAACACCAACTAGACAGGTGGATGAGTCATACATACCGTGCGGGCAGAGTTCCTGTTGAATGGAAAATACACTTAATACAGCATGTTTCACTGTGAAAGACAATGCGGCCAACAAGCTAAATTAAATTGGGTGGCAAGTCTCCTCCCTGTGCCATGATGATAGAAACGTCCTCAAGCAGAGAACAGGGACTGAGTTTCCCCTTTTCCTCTTGTGATTAGCCCTTCCCAATAATGTGGTTTTCCTCAGTTTTTAAGATGACTTTGGAAAAAGAAGGTACAGTGTAAAGCAAGACATTGTTTTTGACATGATAAAGAAGAGCTATCCTTTCTTTTCACTGGGAGGGTTGGTCAGAGATATATATCAAGTGAATATATCAAAAGAATCAAATAAAAGATATTTAATTGTTCTTTTCTCTGGCAGCAGGGAAAAACAATCTTTCCAGAACTACAATGTGCCAATATACTTGCATCACAGGGCAGTGATGATTGTCCTGCAGAGAGGCTATGACCTATCACAGCTGGCTCTGGAACAAATCAAGCACACTGTTACAATGGCTATGAATAACTTGTTAAAATATTTTTATTTTTAATTAAGTGAATGTGTAAATAGGAAAACCAAATCACAATACACACAGAAAAGGCAAAGTACCTCACTCAAAGTAGTACCTCAGTCAAAGTCTAACTGGTCTTCTGTGACTGCATATCATTGCATTCTTACTTAAGGGAACACAAAAGTGTTTCTTATGTTTGATATTTATCATGAAAGTCATCTTCTCAGAAGTCAAAAAGTACATTCAGAGATATACAGCTGCTTTTAAGACATAAAAACTCCAGCATTTTGGTGGCCATAATAAACAATTCAGAAGTTGCACACACCAGCACTTAAGTTAACCCTCAGTGCCTGCAGCAAGTTGCACTAGAATCTAGCCCAAGACACACAATTTTAAAAATCCACACTAAGTACCCTTTCACAAAGACAAATTTAAAATGTTTCCACTTGACTCTTTTCAGCCACTATATTCAATGGTTAATTAGAAGCATCATGGGACATTTACAGCATGGGAAGAAAAAAACTATTTAGGAAAATAGCCATACCCTCACCTACTTTAGATAGTACTACTAGTACCACTGGCTTCAAAACAAGAGCAGTCTTCTGGTTTATCTGAGCTGAGAATTTGGCCCTTAATTTTTTTTATGGCCCTAAGAATATAGCGCAGCATTTTTGTTCTACATTTAAGTTACGTCTGACATTCTAGTCTTCCAAAATAATACTAATTGAAGCAAAATACATTCCACTCTTCATGAGATTTTTAAAGAGGTCAACTTACCTACAATTTGGGTACATTTTAAATTATTATAGAAATTACTGAAGTTGGATACAGTACCCTCTTTCCCTAGCATACTTCCCTCCATTGCTTTCACCAGGCAAATTGTGTTTGTGGAAAGAGCATGGAATTTGGGGGAGAATGCATGCCAAATGAATGTGAAGAGTTCATGTCAAGGACTGACAGCACGACTGACTTGTAACACACAAGTTTTGTTGATAGCCCAGGAATTTCATTATATACTCTTCAGTGCCATCTGCTGTAATCAGATACATTCAAAAACTTAAGAGAGAATCAAATAGCCAGTCTCAACAGCTCCATGGCAGGGAAATTAACTCTAGGCTTAGGTCTGTCCGACAAGGATAGAATCCCATTAAGGGATGAAGTGCACGTCATCACCAAAGATGAAGAACTTGGTCACAACTATGGCCACATTATTTCAACTTTTTGCTACACTTTCTTAAGCTGTAGCAAAATACCCTTTACACAACTTAATACTTATGAAAATTGGTGCTTTAGCACCACAGCACCTCCTCCAGTCAAGCAGGGACAAAACTGCACCTGTGGATAAGACTTGAGAGTAGCTGTCCATTTCATGTTCACCCTGTGAACCTGGAGAAGAGAAGTCAAGAAACAGTATTTTTCCAAGGTACAAATGGAATTTGGGTGCCTAGACTCCAAAAACCCAACTCTGTAAGACAATGGCAAAGCCTTTATCTCCTCTACCACCATTAAAGTTGTTTTATTAGGTGAAGAAAAAACAGTTCCATTATGCACTTTGTTGTCTTAATGCATTTTCTGCAGTTATTGCGAAGAAAATAATGATGATTTTTCTTTGTGTCTTAGAGTAAGTGTACAATGTGATTGATTATGTCCATTCTGTCCTTCAGGATTTAAACAGAGCTCTAGAGCTCTTAAATGATGTCCTAGAGAACAATTTTCTGCTTGAAAAGCCATTTTTCCCAACAAGACTTGCACAGTGGGTTGTTTCTCACAAGATACATGGCATATTTTCCAGTGAAACATTTCCTAACCTTCATGTACTGGACAGACTCCATTTTGTCTGTGTGAACGATACGCCATGGTCTGGTTTTTATTCGCTTTAGGACACTCCAACTCTGATAGGGTCTCTTGCTCTGGAGGCTACAGAGAGGCAAACAGAAATATTTCCTGCGCAAAAGACCTTTTGGTCTAAATAGGCAAGATAAAGGAAAAGAAAAGCATAACAAACTTTTTTCCTTTTCCATACTGAGAAAATCCTAGCCAATAGCACCTGCAATGCATTTCCAGAACATAGAGCACTATAGGTTTAGCAAAGCACCACCAGCAGTTTGCTGGTTTTTGCACAGCAGTATTTATCTGTTCTGTGGTATTTGTGGCATTCTCTATACTTAGATTGGTGAATGCCACAAATACCATGATAAATTTAACCACTGTGAGTGATAAATGTCAAGCTTTTAATAGCACCCACTGTCTCTCTGTCACCGCACGACCCTATTTGGAGATTGCACAATCACCATCTCTGTATTATTACTTATAAAAGAGATAGTCTTTTTAGCATTTTAAATGGCAATATTTTTGCTTTGTATAATATATATGGACAGAATGAGCAAAGGAACCCTTTGTATGTTTTTTGGCAGAAGGAAGACCCTGCAGGATACTATTCCTGATAATTTAATATGCTGTTTATTTACAAAAGTAAGGCCAGAAGGCAGTTTCCTATTTCTGTCAGGTGCCAGTACAATGGGCAGAATTCATAGTCTCAGCTGAAATGAAAGGGCAGAAACAAATTTGTCCACCCAGTTGATGACAATAGCTGACATGATGTTTGATCAGAAAGGAAAAGTCTACAAAACTATTGCTGCACCCATTAAAATACAGAATATGACACTAGACATTGCAAACTTATTCTCTACATGACTTTGGGCACTTTTTACACTTTCAGCAGTATGTGATGTATTCAGGCTACGTCTGAAGAACATACCTCTGTGGCACTTTGACTGTAGGTTGTAAGAAGGAAAGACTATTTCACATTGTCACTAAAAACACTTCAGTTCTGATCTTTTTGCAAAATTCCAAAGTTCTGAGGTTTTCCCTTGAGCAGAAAACTAAATCAGGGATCAACTTCTGTCTTAGGAACCAGGCTACAAAATATCCACAGTTTTGTCTTAGTCAAATATCTCCGTGATATTTCTGACATGAAAGATTTGTCCTTCCAACTTCAACTATGCTAATTTTCTAGGGGGCTACTCATATGCTATGTCATACAGACGTGGTCTCTGAAACTTGTTACCAAGTCAGGGATGCTCTTCCATTGCGGAATTAAAGAGAATACTTAGGGAAAATATTTGTATGCATATACATGTATGCACACATGTGTATAAAAATATCTATAAATATATAGAGAGAATTACAGCAAACACTTTGGAGAACCCAGAACCAAATGCAAGAGTGACTATCACCAGCAACAAGATAATAACTCATTTTCCTATGTACAGTGAAGATATCAGTTCCATGTAAGTCTCTTTCAAAGCCCATTCGATTTAGCTGCCAAAATATATGGGCAAAAGACCAAAAGCTACTGCATTACTGTGGTTCATCTGGTTGCCATACAGAGCTGAGCTGCACAAGAGAGCTCCAATTCAATTAAAAATAAATCTAAAATCATTTCCACACTAGTAAGACTAGTAAGGCCTAAGACCATTTTTGTAAACCTGTTCATCACATATTAAAGGTTTTGTCACATATTAAAGGTTTTGGTTTTTACAATATAATACATTACAATTTAAAAGTATATCTGGGCTTTTTGTAGTATCTTGTAATGGATTGTGACATTTAGTAAGCTATAATGTACATTAAATACCTACTATATATTCATTCCTGCAAATATATATATGGCTTTTTAAACATGTATCAAAGAAATCATTAAACATTTGTAAGAATAAAACCACAGATTGTATTTTTCACAACTCACATTTCCACATATACAAACAGGCTGTCTGCTATGAGTTCAGTGTTTTAATTATGAATGAAACAGTATGGAAATAAAGTTGAATTCACAACCAATGCTGAATTAGTAACTCAATTAGTTAATGATATTAATTTTGATAATCAGTTACTCAGATTGTCAAACTAATACATCAGATAACGAAGTCAGAAGTTTAGCACAAGAAAGGTGTTTTCTGTTTAGCCTGTAATAGAAGACTGACTAGGAGTTGATTCCCTTTAAACTTTTATCTGAAGTTACAGCCACAGAAATGGCCTTGATTTAGCTGGTGGAAAACAATGTTTTCTTGTAGGTGGTGTTCCTTGACGAGGAAGGATCTCCCAATTTAGGTGATAAATTCAAGACATAATTCATGCTAAAGAAGTAAAGAGTGAAGTGCATTTTTCTTATGACTTGTTCAGTGGTTTGTCTTTAAAATCTGCTGAGATTTCTATTTCTGCAAGAATTCTTCTCCCTTCTGGCTTACCAGAGAATCAGAGCATTGCAAACACACACATACACAGTTAACTTTAAAACATTTTTAGTAACCAAAAATATTTAGTTAAACAAAAGACCTAAGGTGGACAATTTTCTTGCTTAAGATTAATGTTTCTTACTCTGTTTGGGTTTGGGGTTTTTTTGGTAAAACAGACACAGCTTTTGAAGACAGAAGCCTGTGTCCCGAAAATAATTTATATAATCAAAATAAAAAATAAAGAAGAATTAGAATATAATTCAGTGTCAAAACTCATCTATTACATAAACATGAGGATATGGCTTGAATTCCCTAAACTTACCTTTTTTCCTTGATAGCAGCTACTGTAAAATCCCTGTGCTTCTGGATGCTGTGGAAGATCCCCCCACCCCAATACATGCCCAGCAATATGTGCCTCCTAGACCCCTTCCTCCCCAGAATGAAATGAACTAGAATTTTCACCTTCTTTCTTTCTCATCTCAGCTGAGGCAGACGCAGCCAGCTACAGAAAGCTGGGGGAGAGGGAGGAATACGTGGCAGGAGTTGCTGTGCTGCTACAGCCACCTATTTCCACTCTCTCTAGAAGAGCTGGAGTTGCAGGCCCTCTCTAACACCCAGGAGCTCCTCGATTTCCCTTTGAGCATTGCCTTTTTGCAAAAGCATGTCTAGAAGCCACCGTGTAGCTCATAAGGCATTCAGGACCCTTTGGAACAAAAGCTCATGTAGTCCTTATTGTCATTGGCAATACCCTTTCTGGTGATCTAAACCTGAGGGGCTTAGAGACTCAGAACTACTCTTTAAGCTCTTTCTTACTGCCTCACTACCTGGATTTTATTGGGTACATTCCCAGACTTACTATATCATTTATGTGCTATGTAAATCTATGTCAATAAAGCTTTATGCTATTCCACATCCACTTTTTCCCCTGCATATATATATATATCACCTGACAGAAAATGGTTAAAAAATGTTTCTAAAATAACAATTCCTCTCCTCTAAGAGAGCATACTGCCCTATATTTGGTAGACCTCAGATATACTGTATTTTGTGAATTATTTCTTTATTATGAAAGATAAGATTGCCACCAGGTATATTAACTTTTGCTAATATCTGCTGAATCCTATTCATCCAACATTATTCACACAGGACAGCTGAATCACAAATTAAATCCATCTTTTAATTACATATCAGCATAATAAAATTTTTCCAATAATTAACATTTCTATATGCTGAGTTTGCAAGTTTCAGCAATCATAGTCATCCTCAGGAGAAAAACCAAAGGTAATTGGTGGTATGTTAACTGCCTGAATTGCTTATTTCTGGAGTGTAATGAGTGAGATTTACTAATCACTCAATTTTATAATTGATTTTTTTTCCTTTTTCTTGTGTCTAGGTAATGACAGAGGCTTTTGTCACAGGATGCTTCAGGGTGGGACTGGGTTCAGCTGTTAGTGGAAGAAAGCAACAATCTCTGCCTGGGCCTCGTATTCAGTTTATCTAACCGGCAAAGAAGAGGTTTTTCTCTATTTTTTTCTATTGTTGTGTTATTATTGTAGCTTAATCTGACTGTCACATATATTTAGTCTCACCTAAAGTTTTTAAGTATAAAACCTTCTTATTCTACATTAAAAAATCGTCACTCTACAGAATTCAATTATTCAAGCTAAAAATTTTCATATTAGTGCTTTGCCTCAGGCTGACTTTTTTGAAGCTTTAGCTAAAACAGCCTTTTTAGAGAAGATTAGTGCAAAGTAGACAACTCTATCAAATTTATAATGACTGTCCTACCAATTTTTTTTAAAGAGCCTTGAAGCACTAACAAGTGACTTCTGAAACATCTCCTTATTTCCTGGCAAAGAATCCATCTTTTAAAGCAGAATCACAGGATTTTCAGATTCTTACCACATACTTCATACAGATATTACAAGCTTTCTGTCCTGATCATAATCCTGTCCCTCAATACTCTGTAAGTGCCAACATGCTCCTCGATCTACAAAAAGTTTTCCGTAAGATCTGTGGGTCAGGCAACAGTGGCAAAACCCCAATATCCTTCAGTCAAAAGCAGAAGTACTGGGCTGTGTTGTTCTGGCTGCCAGAACAGGCCATAAGATTTTGTCCCAGCTTTTACTGATGTGTGCTAGTATTTCTTAACACTCTGTAGCCCTTATTACTGAATAAAGCCTCTTTATGTAGCTTCAAAAATCACGTCAGACTGAATTCCACAGAATGACTTCCACACCATTTTACACATAGAGCAACAAGGACCTGCAAAGTCAGATAACAGGACACACTTTGGTGTGGCAGACAGACGTTTTGCCATGTATCCACACTGCTTTTTCAAAATGTGTGTGTTGAATCTGTAAATTTGGCTAAACATTAAGTTTTCTTCTTCCATAGGAAGACAATCTCACCAAGATCAATGAAGGTTAGCTGCGATTCTTTAGTCTCAAAATTTATGTCAATGTCTTCATTAGCTGAGGTGTTTCAGAGGTGAAGACTGATGATCACAGCAGGGTTTGGGTACAGCTGGTTTTTAATTTGCCTTTTCCAAGGAAGTATCTGCACTAGATTTACTGGTTATCATGTAGGTGCTCTCCAGTCAATTTCTGCATCCCATTCCACCATCTTCATTTGCCATACAAAATGTATACCACTGTAATTAAGGCTTGTTGTAAAATGTAAACGGAGGGTAAACTTTAACAGCGGGACCTCTTATCGGTGTTTTGAATCGTAGCTTATGTGACTTAATACTCAAATTCCTCTCAATCAAATTGGTCAGTTGCATTATTAATATTTAAAAGATCTAGTTTTGCTTCCATAAATAGCTATCATCAGTCCCATCCCATTGAATTATTAAAGTTTTCACTGTACTGAGTGTGAATACGTATTTTTCAATGGCAAAATATGGGATTATTTAATTAAAACTGAATACATCTGGAAACACGCTATAAGAAGAGAAAAAGTGTAAGGCATTGCTACTTTTTAGTCATATCCTACATATATGCAAGCATATCACTATTTTGCACAATCCTTGCTGCTCATATCCATTTCCATAAACTGTGAATTACAAACCCGAAAATGTCTATGGAAGGAATTTTTCCATCAGTCGTGCAGTCAGTGGCTTCCTTCAGTTCCCTCCTCATGCCCACAGGCTCAAGGGTGAACTCCTGATCACGGCTGTGAATGTCGTGCCAGCTGTATGCCTGCCACTCCTGACCTATCACTCAGAGCCAGTCAGTCGGGAATCCACTGGGTCCGACTTAGCATGCCCTTTGCATACTTGCTTAACATTTTAAGCTCCAATTAGTTGCAATTTATGTCCAGTATCACCCTCTTAATTCACACTAGTACCTGAGATGACCTTTCTGACCAGCCGAAACTTTCAAATCAGCAAGCAAGAACAAGCAAGAAAAGTACAATGGTTCTGAACAACAATATGCAAACATCATTGGCAAATGTCTTTTAAGTCTGAATAATTAAATTTGTGTTGGTCAGAAATCGGGAAAAGTTCCCATGTTTTCAAAATATACAGATTTCTCCATGGGGTGAACTTCAGAGTGATTCCCTGCTCTGGAAACCTTCTTAAAAACAGTGGAAGCTGTGGCTTTGCCTTAACAGATTCACAGGTTAATTTGTATTGTATTGTGAAAAGGCCTATTTGTAGCAGCATTTCAGTAATACTGTGTACAGTGTGAGGATACGTATTTCATATTTATGTTTATGTTTTCATATTTATGTTAAGATTTCATTTTTATGTTTTTTAAAGTGTTTAAATTTATGTTGGAATTGTAAAAAAGTTTTAAAATTTCATATTTATGTTTAAATTTTATTTGTATTTAACAACTCCATCCACCTTTTCTGTCCAAAAGCAAAAATATCTAGAAATATTTGAATATTTCAAGTGCAAGCCGATGGTAGGCAATTACAATGGCACCTCAGTAAAATGTCTTCTATAAGTAAATTGACTTAAATATAAGTAAATTGACAATTTACTTCAATAAGTAAATTGAAGACAGATGCTAAATACATCTTCATATATTCAAAGAGTAAAATAAGTTCTGCTTAACTGCAGATCACATCTAACGGCCAGTTTTAATGCCTTTCTAGAAAATACGAGGTGGGAAAAACAGAAAAAAAGTTTCCCCGCAACTGTGTAAACTGCCTATTATTGTTATCTGGGGTTTTTTAATTAGCATTTGAGTATAAAATTAGTATGAAATCTAATCTTTTCAAACACTGGTAATGGCTCTCATCTGAGTACATGCCTAACTAACCACATGTGCAGCTTGATAAATGCCTTGATTGATTTCCTAAATCAAGTTTAGGCGAACTCCAGTCTGTACATAGTTCAAACTTCCATTATTTTAATGAAAATGTCTCAGGTCATTCTGTACTTCACCTTTTAGATATTACTTTAAAAAAAAAATAAATCAAAGTATACAGTCATAAAAAGTCATGGTGAGGACCACAAAAGCCCACGGAAAGTAGGCAATTTATGATTGTAGTATCTGGGTCAAATAGCAACAAAGAATAACAAGAATTGCCTAAGACATATGTATGATGATGTGAAAATAATCATGATTATAACAATTGTATGTTTATACAGCAAAAGTTTTATTCTTGTGCATTACTACAATAAAGGCTTCACTTCTTTATCTCTGGCTTTGAAGAGATGGGGGAAGATGAGTAAACTGTCAGTTTGAATTAATGTTTTGTCGTAAATATTTATAGCCCACAGAAAACAATTGTATGACTCCTTAGGATTGAGCTAATTAGTTATAAATTGCCTTCTAAATGTATTAACATAATTCTTTTACAGAAGCTTTGGCTTTCAATAAATTAATATTAAAATATTTGGGTTATAATAAATGCAACAGAAGAAACATTTCTAAACCCAGTGAGTGACTATGAGAGGTTTCCTTCCACTTGTTCCACTTACTGTGTCTGCCCTCAAGGCTATTTCTTTGTAAGCCTTGATATATGACGCTTCTTTTGTTTCAAGTTTCAAAATTAAAACTATAAAGTATAAATTCTTACTAATAGAAAACCATGATCTAACACGCCCACATGACTTAGAAGGACATGCATGCAGTGAAGGCATTGATAGCTTTGATGGGAGTTTCCAAATCCCAGAGTCTTTAATCTCATTTTTTTAAAACCAAAGAATACTTATAATAAAACAAAAGACAATCATTTGTAGGTTGCAAGTCCCAGATCTTGTTTATTTATAAAGCAATAAATATTAGAAGCACAAATAAATTGCACGGGTGTGTAAACAAACTGTACAATGACTGAAGAGTTCAGGAAGGGTTGCCAGAAGACTCCAAGAAGCATATTGTCGTCATCCTGAGTGGGAAGTAACTTGAGGGAAAAAGTGCTTAGAAGCACTTGCGGTGGACAATGGATGGACCAGCTTCATCATACTCCTGTTTACTGATCCACATTTGCTGGAAGGTGGACAGAGATGCTAGAATGGAGCCACCAATCCAGACAGAGTACTTGCGCTCAGGTGGGGCAATGATCTAGGATAAAGAAAAGCAACAAAATCCTCATTTAACAGTTACATTTCTGAACAACCAACCCACATCACCACTGTAACAAACCACTAGATACTTCCTTAAGTAAATAAAGACCATTTCTGTAATAACAGTATTGATCTTCAGCAGCTGGTACAAAAGATGTAATATTCCTTAAGAAAAATCTATAACCATATTTTCCTCTTTTCTAACACTTGCTTCTAATCAATATAATTATGCTGATTAAATGGAATTTCTTCTCATTTGTCCATCAGTGGTTGATCTCACTTTTGAGTTGTTCCTATATCCCAGTTTAACGATGTGGACATTTTCCCCATCCTTACCCACATTTTGTAGTACAGAGTCAAATTCCTCACCTTGATCTTCATAGTGCTAGGAGCAAGTGCAGTGATTTCTTTCTGCATGCGATCAGCAATGCCGGGGTACATTGTTGTTCCACCTGAGAGGACGTTGTTAGCATACAGGTCCTTACGAATATCAATATCACACTTCATGATACTGTTGTAGGTAGTTTCGTGGATACCAGCAGATTCCATACCTTTAGAAGAAATAAGAGAGTAGATCAGTAAATTATACAAGAGGTCTTCATGAAAAGAACTCTTGGCATTTCTCCTCATCATTAATATGAACTTCTATGACATTTTTGTTGTAAAATTACTTACTGATTATTAAATGTTACAGAAAAACATCAAAAAATAGAATTAAACAACTAGCTAAGAAAATGAAAATTATTTGTTAGAAAGGGTAAGAATCATAATGCATGTGCAAGGAAAGATACTCAAAATATACAGTAAGAGAAGTAGACACACAAGATAACCTCATTTAGTATATGGCAAGGGGAGAAAGTGATACAGAACAGAAAACATGAGTATCAGGTTACATCAGAGTCTCACAAAAAGCTTTAGCTGAATATAGAAAAGACAGCAATAAAGACAATGAAAGCAGTTGAATTAGAACTAAAGAAGACAATAGTAACTTCATTTCTTTTTCAGTCTACTCAAAATACAGTCTTAAAACAGTCCATAAACATCAAGGCAAGACATAACCAAGACATGGACCAAGATATTGGTACTTGCTGGTAAGAAAAAAGAAACCAGAAGCAAGTGTTTGTAGGTTGCATTTCAATTTATTAATTTTAACAGGTGCTTCCTGAAAGGGCTGACACTAGATCCACAGTAAGACGTCAGCTGATGAGCAACTGCATTTATTACTCAGGACTTAGAGTATAAGCATTTGCTATATCCGTCAGCTGCACTCACAAACAGCAAAGCCTACCATCTTGACCATGGCAATGTTTAATTACAGTGCGTATAAATATACACACACCTTCGTTCCATTTTTTTCCCCTCCCAGACACTTTACTTCTCCATGGAGTCAGATACTGTTTTAAGTGTAAGCCTTACAAATACAGCACTGAAAGCTATTCTTGCCATCAGTGACACAGAATCATAGAATATCTCGAGTTGGAAGGGACCCATAAGATCATCGAGTCCAACTCCCTAATGATGATAATCTAACTGTACATTTTATCACTAAAAAAACGTGACCCTAAAACCTGATCTAAAACTTGCAACAAGAGCCCAGAGCTCAGCTAATTACCAGTTGAGCTCACATCAAGCACAGCTTACAGGGACCAGAGGATCTAACTCATTATTTATTTATGATTGGTTTTGTGCCAAATTTAGATAAGCAGGAAGAGGAGTGGGACACCTTCTAGATCTTCTGATTCATTCATACCTCCTACAGAAAGGAGAATTTCCTGGGAACACTTACCAATAAAGGATGGCTGGAATAAGGTTTCAGGGCAGCGGAAACGTTCGTTACCGATTGTGATCACTTGACCATCAGGCAATTCATAGCTCTTTTCCAGAGAGGAGGAAGAGGCAGCAGTGGCCATTTCATTCTCAAAGTCCAGTGCAACATAGCACAATTTCTCTTTGATATCACGAACAATCTCACGTTCAGCTGCAGATATATGGGAATCAAATCAAGGTGTGGAGAAGCAAAATACAAGAGGAAGAAGATGGGCCAAGAGAGACATGAGGATTTTCACAAGAGGGCAAAGCTGAAGGACTGACCTGTTGTCACAAAGGAATAGCCACGCTCCGTGAGGATCTTCATGAGGTAGTCAGTCAGATCCCTGCCAGCCAGATCCAGACGCATGATAGCATGAGGCAAAGCATAACCTTCATAAATAGGTACATTGTGGGTGACGCCATCGCCGGAGTCAAGAACAATACCTGGGAGAGAAATGTCAGAGAGCAGTTGGAATCACCTAGCAAATGCTTAGAGCCCTTAGGTACAGTAAGCAGCAACAAACACAACAAAATATAGGATTTTTCAGGCACTATAAAGTAGCATCATCCTATTTCAGCCATAAAAATCTTGCCCATTCCTTCTGCCTTTGCTTGCCTGGACATTCCCGTTTGATGTGAACTTTCCCATAAAACAGTTGTCCCGTACATATTTTAAGCTAATCCATACGAACAGCCTTCCACTGTTACTACACTGAGCAGTAAGCGTATCTGCAATAGTGAGTGTCTTGGTCCAATAATGGGCACCTTTTGGGCCCCATTTAAACGCTTAAACTGGTGTAATACTTGTGTAACTGCAGGACTTCACAGGAAAGTCTCCTCGTCTGCATCATGACAAGTGGCAGGAGAGTCAGTTCCACAGTGCCTCTCTGAAAGCAATGCAGACAGGTCTGCATTGTTCTGTCCACAGACTATTTTGTACTGGCTTTTCTGCTACTGTTCTCATCAATCGCTATAAACTAAAAATACCTAGTTTTCTGTAAATCAGAATGAGTTATAGGGGTTTTTTTCCTATTTGGAGTGAGAAGGAAGGAGGGTTCCTGGAAGGAAAAATCTAAGTAGTGTTTATTTTTTTATTTTACCTGTTGTACGACCAGAGGCATACAGGGACAGGACAGCCTGGATCGCCACATACATAGCAGGTACATTGAAGGTCTCAAACATTATCTGGGTCATCTTTTCACGATTAGCTTTAGGGTTCAAGGGGGCTTCTGTGAGCAAGGTAGGGTGTTCCTCAGGGGCCACACGGAGCTCATTGTAGAAAGTGTGGTGCCAGATCTTTTCCATATCATCCCAGTTGGTGATGATGCCATGTTCAATGGGATATTTCAAAGTAAGGATACCTCTTTTGCTCTGAGCTTCATCACCCACATAGGAATCTTTTTGACCCATACCAACCATAACACCCTAAGAGAAGAAAGTACAGAAAAGCATTATTTGAGGAAGACAACATCACAGAGCCCAAACAATTACATCACAGACAACTATGCTATTTTCAAGAACAGTACAAGCAGTCACACCACTAAAAGGTTGTTTAGGAAAATAAATGACCATTATTAAAATATTAAGTCTACAGAATTTGAAGTTTCCTCATAAAAGCCTTGTTCCTTTAATCAGATTAAAGGATTTTTTCCCCTTTTTTAATGCACCTCTTATTTTCAATTACTTCTTTCTGGTCCCAAAGTTTGACTGAAAGTAAACTGCACGATATCAAGAGCAGGAAAAGATAGAGAGACATACAAAGAGAGTTTATAAACAAGAAGATACAGCAGGAAATGAGCCTTCTAGTGAAGGAGAATACTCCATATTACTACAGAGCCTCACCAGTAATTTATTCATGATAACAAAATACAAATTGCAAACGTTTTAGTTTAAAAAAAAAAAAGCATTACAAACTTTTTACCAAAGAAACTGTAGGATAAAAAAGTACTGTATTTTCTATATACTGATTTAACTGTGACAAAGGAGAAGGAGAATGAAACGGGAACAGAGAAAAGGAGGCTTAGAGAGCAGTGAAGGTGAGATCAGAGACAGAGAAAAGAAGCAGAGGAAACTGAAAGAAGGTGTTTGGTATGTGAAACGTTGGACAGGATGGGTGGGAAGGGCCTTAAACAAACTGCATCATGTGCAAATTCAGCCAATGGAGATGCCTTTGAACTAGCACCAGCGGCAGGTCTGGCCCAGGGGATGGAGTGGGCAGCAGCTTTGTAGGAAGCTGGGTTTGGGCTCACTGGGAGAGAGAACGGGGAGAGCGTCAAGAGGAAGGTTGGTGAATTAGAAATAGCTGGGGGAAAGGGAGACAGTGACAGGAAGGAGATAAGGGACATCCAAACAGGGGAGTTGGGGGAAGCACCGGAGAGAACTGGAAAGGCGTCACTAGTACCACCGCAAGAAGTGAGCAGAGGAAAGGGGAGAGTATTTGGGGCAGGACAGAAGAACTAAGGAGGGAAGGGGCGAGTGGAGGAGACTCCTGGAGAGAGGGGGAAGGCTCGGTCCTGCCCCGGCCCTGCCCCGTCGTTACCTGGTGCCTCGGGCGGCCGACGATGGAAGGGAAAACGGCCCTGGGGGCATCGTCTCCGGCAAAGCCCGCCTTGACCAGCCCCGAGCCGTTGTCGCACACCAGTGCGGTGGTCTCCTCGTCGTCACACATCTTCGGAGGGAGGCACGGACCTGAAAAACAGCGCGGCGGCGCGTCCAGACCCCCGCGGGCAGCGCGGCGCTGCCGCCGGGCCCCCCGAGCCCCCCGGGCGGCCCCTCCGCGCCCTCCCGCCCGCCATCCCGGAGGGCACGGGCGGCGGCGGCACACCGACAGCTGTCGGCGGGAGCGGGAAATTTGACTCGCCCCGGGAGGATGCTCGGTGGCTCGGCCGCGCTCGTGGGCAGGGCTTTAAATAGGACCCGTCAGCCGCTCCCTTCTCCGCTCTTCAGTAGGCGCCCCGGCTTGCAGGACGCTCATTAGGGCATCATTAGCGGTACCCTCAGGCCGCAGATTGAAACGGGAAAGCGTGTGAAATCGGAGAGATCCGTCCTGCCCAGAGCACTTCACCGGCGGCGGGGCGTCCCGCCCCGTCGGGCCGCGGCGGCTGGCGCTGCGCGAGGGGCGGCGGGGGACGGGGGCCGTGTCCGCGGCAGAAATAACGCCAAGCCGGGGGCTCGCAGGCGCAGCAGCGGCCGTACCTGCACGACCGGCATCCGCCGCCCGCCCCGGTACCTCCCATCCATCCATTCATCCATCCATCCATCCCGTCCCGTCCCGTCCCGTCCCGTCCCGTCCCTCCCCGCCCGCCCCGAGCCGGCCCCGCGGGGCTGCCGGCGCCGCCGCGCTACTCACCAGACCAGCACCGGCGGCGGGGGGGCTGCGGAGGAGAGCCTGGGTGCCGGCTCGGCGGAGACGCCCCAATTTATACCCCCTCGAGGGGCAGCGTCGGCCAGGGCCGCCGCGGGACGGGGCAGCCACCTTCTCCTTATTTGGTCGGCTCCGCGCCATTCAGCGGCCGCGCAGCCATGAATGGAGCCCGGCCAGCCCCGGCGCAGCCCGGCCGCCCGGCCCATGTAAGGCAGGCGCGGGGCAGCGCGCCCCCGGCCCGCCGCATGGCCAAATAGGGAGCCCCGCGCAGCCCCCCGGGGCCAGCGCTCTCGGGGAGCGGGGCGGAAAGGCGGCGGCCCGGGCCGCCTCCCAGGGGCCCGCCCGGAGCCCGGCTCGGCCCCGGCCGCCGCCGGCACCCCGAGGTGTCAACACCCGCCGGGTGCCGGCCCAGTGGGCCCCGAAGCTCGAGGTGCTCGGGCTCGGCGGAGGGTGCGGGGGAAGCTGCGCGGGCGTTTTCTCCCCCTGAAAAAAAGCCAGTGGCGCTCCTGTTTAATCGACGACCCGTGAGGCTACTTCGGTGGCAACAACTGGGGCTCTTCTACGGCATGGAGGCAGCATCTGCTGCCCGTATTGCCTTAGGAAGGAGCAGCGCACACGCAATTTCTTTTAAACTTTGATGAGCACATGCAGCAAGACTCGTGCTTTTCGCTGCTTTTGGCTGACGTCTATAGCACAAAACGGGCTCTGCTCGTTTACATTAACATACATACACTTAAACTCCCCATTTTCGTTCTTCTGATGCACACCGGATCAGTAACGCATAATGATACGTATAGGGAGGAGGACGAGAGATGGGAATAGCTTGGACAAAAACCAGCTATGGTATTAATGTAATGTGACAGTTGTTTTCCTGCTCAGTTGTTGAAACATCCACATTGATAATTTGTTCCAGCGGTGGAACCTAGAAAATCCATGTATCTTCAGGATCTTTTTTTTTTCTTTTAGGTAAAAATAGAAAGACTGGAGAGGCATCCCTTGAGTGGGTTTGGCCTGGTATGTGAAGGCAGAGATTGTCAACGTGTGTCCCACAGGAGCTGCATTGTAACGCAGAGTACAGTGTCCTTCAGGAGCTCAGCTTATAAACAGCCCAATGTCTGCCTGTGTAGGACACAACGGGGGAAAAAAAAGAATTGAAGTTTGGGATAGAAGAGAAGAGTGGTCAAGAGGGGAACACTCAGTCAACTGGATCAACTGCTTAAACACAGGTCCAGTTTATTAGATGCCATACAAGGGCTGACAGCTGTCGCATGGTTACATACATCTTAAATGAGGTGGAAGGAAAGAGCTTGTGAAAGCAACCCAGCCTACAATTTGGAGGCTTTGGGGTGGTGTTGGTGTAAGGGCTATCTTTGCACTGTGGTTTGGCTCTGACAAAGGGTGCGAGAATGGAAATCGCTGACCACTCATTTCTAAACTGTATCCAAAGGGGGCGTCAGAGACGCTTAGACTTTAATTTCTTCTGAAATCCGAGATAGTGGAATCGGCTTCCTCGTTTCTAGCACAATTAATGAGGTGGTTAGCTCCACCCCAACCCCAGTTTGTCTTGGGGTTGTGCCCAATTATGAGCACAACTCTGAAGCAGATGTAGCAACAAACTTCTTGGCCACTGATAGCTCCTGCTTTTCTTTAAATGCCTTGAGGAGAGACAACCTTTTTCAGGTGAGACTGTTTGTGTATAAAGGTGTGTGTATGTATATTTCATATATGTGCATATATAAATATATATGCACATATATATTATATATGCATGTATGTATGTGTATATATACATATGTATATATTACTTTTTTTTCTTAGCTACCTAAGAAAGGAAGGGGTAGGACTGTGAAATACAGTGACCTCAAAAGGTCAAAGCAGGGAAAGACTGTGCTGCAGTGCCTCTGCTCTGGACAAACTTTGGCTCTTAGTTTTCCTGGTATTGATGAACAATAAACCAAAATCAATACTGGTGGGGTAAGGACCCCAGGTGAGTAAATATTTCTCTAAATCAATTAGGCACAGGTAACAGAGAGAGTTGAAAATATTTTGGTGATAGAGATGCCTATGTATATAAGAATTCATATATATACAAGGATGTATAGGCATATACACCCTGGCACAGAGTACCATTTCAAAGAAAAAAATGCTTTACCATATGCTGTTTCCAATTTTAAAAAGACAGTGTATTTTACTCCATGGTAAGTTGCCATATATAATTTAAATCTGCTTCTTTTTTTCCCTAGCACATCTTTTCTACAGAAACCATATAATGTGAGGGATTGGCCAGCTTCTCCGGCACTAGAGATTAGTTTACAGTGTTATCTCAGCTGTTCCTCAGTTCAGAGGTGTTACAGTATTTACATAGAAGCCCGCTGCTGATAGCTGCATTGAATTCCTCCCCAGTCAGACCCTCCCTGTCACATCCTGCATTCCCTTTGGCTAGAGAGACTCCACTGGATCTGAGACAGAGCCAGCTCTCGCTGCAAAATCTACACAAAACACTGTATTTTCTTGTTTCCTTTATAACTAAATATTGGCTTTCTCTACACCCTTTCCTCAAGTTTTAAATTTCTAATCCAGCAGGACTCACATCTAGGATCCTGATGCACTTGAGAGCTCACCAATCCCCCACTCCCGTAATGTTGTGTGGTGCCGTTTTCATTTGACCTTGCAATGTACATAAATCCAAAATCGCATCTGCTTCCTTGTAGCCATTCAAAAAGTACCCAGCCAAACTTGTTCCTTTGGCCAAAATAATTCTGTTTGCTGCAATAAAGTGATATTACAGCCTCAAATAAACCAAACAAGCAAACAAAGAAGCAAAAATCTACTGAAGTGTGTTATGCAATGTCATCTAGAGGAAAAATACTCTTAGCGTCTGACTGACCAGGGTCCCCACATGCTGTGCACATTTCTCATGACATAGCTATTGGGAGTGACCTCAGAGACAAAGGAAACACTGGCAGTATGGAGTACTGGGAGAGCAGACAGATCTGCAGTGGACACGATCTGCATGTACTCTAAAACAGCCTGAACAGATAGGAGCATGAAGCCTCAATGTGTACACAATATTAATGAGGTAGCAAAATAATATATATATATATATGACACATGCACACGGGCAAAACTGGATGTATTATTCAACCAACAATACACTGTTGTGACTGCAGCCAAAATCAGAACATGACTTCTTACCTCTTCATGGTAAAAATGTGAATAAAAAAATCACACTGCAATCTTATGATGCCCAGAAATCCTCACAACTGCTATTCAGCTTTTGAATTAAAAAAAAACATTTAGCTTAAAAATAAAGCCTCGATTCTCAAAAAACTTTAAAGCATAGAACACTTATTGCCATAGGCTTCAGATTATTTACAGTAGTTAACATTGCATTCAGAAATTGAAAATGTGTAGGATCAAGCCCTCTCTGTATTTTTTTTCAGTCTTTCAGATTATTCTTTTATTATCTGTACATGTTCCAATAAAAACAATAAAATTTTCATAATACACAAACCATTGCATGTACAGTATACCCTGACCTAGCAGGTCTTAGAGAAGATGACTTCTCACTTAAAATCTGCTATTTCTAAATCCAATGGATGATGACATATAAAATCTGTCCTAGCACAGAGCCAAATGTTACCTCTCTTAAGCCTCAGGCCAGTATAATCTTTGGAAGAAATTTCACTTTTTCAAGACTGAGAAGCAAATGCCACTCTGACAGGTTTTCTTTTGTCCCATGACAGCTGTTTGGAGCTATATGTGCTTTAGAAATATAAGAAGCATCGCAGCAGAGTCTTATTGATGGGCAGGAGTCCTGATGAGATGAGAATGCCAAACATACAATATATGATGAATATCACTGTCATGAATGAATCACTGTCGTGAAGGAGTCATACATGGTTATCTACGTCTGTGTAGTTATGAATCTGTCTCTGTGTGTATGCAGACATACAAAGAGAAGCCAGAAAAGACAATTCTGCAGTCACCACCAACGTGAAGTTGTTCCCTATGAAAAGCTCTATTACACTTTTCCAACCAGGTTTTGAAGCTCTCAAGTGAGCAATCTTTCTCCTGTTCTGCTAGAGGAGAGTCTCCCAATTTAATAATCACACTGCCAGCCAAACTTCTCCAGAGAATTCATCAAGTATTTTCCTTTCTTAGTTATGTCTCATTCACCCTCGTAATAGCCCATGTTTCATACTTAATACATTCTCTGTCTTCTCAGCATTTAAACCCTTCACATAGTTGCAGGCTGTTATCATCTCCCTGTGTCTCTTTCTCTCACTCGCTCATGTACTGTTGCACATCTATAATTAACATAAAACATCTTAAGTGTGCGCTGAAATGATAGAATAATGAGGTGGGCACTGGGAGTTTGAGATGCAGCTAAAATATCTTATTATGAAGCTGAGAGAATTAGGCACGGGCAACGTAAGTGAAGGTGAGTGGCAGCGAAAGGAATTTGTGCTTCCAAGTCTCTGACCCTCCAGAATCATTATTTGCCACATGTCACTTAAAAAGAAAGGCTGTGACTCTCACTCCCATTACACCCCCTTTGAAGCAGAAAGAGGGCTCAGAGAGTGCCAGGAGATCCTAAAAGCGCTGTGCCTGCACAGGAGGAATGTCTTGCTTCCAGAAGTGCTGTGCTTCTCTCGCAAGCCAGAGCATGGTAGGCATGACAGGGTAGGACTCCAGCGTTTCATACCGTGAAGGCTGCAGGCTGCTCTGAAATAAAATGGAGCCCAGGGAAACTGCTACAATTTTGGCTCCTCAGGCTGTCTTATGCACTGAGGGACATGGAGTCGTTCAAGAGGACAGAAATATGTCCTGAACACTTCAGCTGTTGCCAGCCTGTATCTCACTTGCCAGTCCTGTGCACTGTCTCTGAGAGATACCTGCCCTACTTTAGAAAGCTGATGGGCAGTATTTCTAACAGTATTTCTACATCTCATTTCAACTGTTGGGTTTTTTCCAGTTAGAAGACACATCTGACCTAAACACCAGAACAGATAGAGCATGAAAAAACCTTTGTGTATGTTTGTTCAGCATCACACAATGATCATTTGATACTTGATGAGTCTCTGGCTGCTAGTACCATATCAATAAATAACAATTCCAAAGGCAATGGGTAATTGCTAGATGCACCAAAGATGGTTTGACAATATCTTATATTAGGAATATTTCCAATGCTTAAGGCTAAATTCTGCCCAGTTAAATGAAATTTGTGATTATTTTTATTTAAATTATATTTCTTTCTTATATATGACTGTAAAAAGCTCAGATTTGCAGAATGGTCACAGGAAGTTTAATGAAATTACATGGGACCTTAGCAGATGTTTCATTAGTATATAAATTATGTAGATTAATACCTAGATACTTAAAAATGGCAAAGGAGAACAGTGAGAGAGAGACAGAAAGCAGGACATAGACTCAGAAATCTGCAGCCAAAGGCACTTCCTCACCCTGATTTGTCTCACTCCACCTTCAGTCTCCTCCAAGCTCACTGTGCTCTCGTTTCTTTGCCATAGATTCTGCACCTGTCACATTCTATAGAAAGTGATCAGGACTTCATAGCCTATCTATGTATTGCTTTTCAAATTTAGCATCACAACTGCTACCAGACCAGTGCCATGAGCAGATGCAAATCTACTACCAATGGTGGAGTTTCTAGCATACGGCTGTAACCTTTCACTTTAGTCTAGTTCTCTACTGTAAGTCCTTCTGCAAGGTCTCTGAGCCACAATCACCTGTGGTAATTCATGTCAAAGCCAGTTTCTAAGAACTGTTCAGAATGTTTCATACTAGGAATTGATCTTTTCCCTTCTTCACTGCTTCTAATGTCTCCCTCTTCATCAAGTTCCCTTACTTTTATTTACGTTTTTATCACTTTCCCACTATCCTCACCTTCCTTCTCTTGTCATTTCCATCTTTGTTTTCCTCACTACATATCTGTAAGTTCTCCATCTCTATATTCTCCAGTATGCATATATTATGCATATCTGTAAGTTCTCCAGCTCTGTATTCTCCAGCTCTGCATTCTCCAGTGGCTGTTGCATGCAGCCACCTATATGCAAAATGAGCAGACACCAACTCTGTGAAGATAAAATAGGATTCAATTTGGAAAGAAAAGTTTTCCAGAGAAACAAGAAACATACCCATTTTCTTCCCCAGCTAGCATACAGTTGTAGGAAGATGAAATCTAATATGTATATCTTGTCTTTGCTGGCGTATCACATAGGCCGGTCTTCTTATTTATAACCCACCACATTACTTCGGTCTCACCAATCTGCATGATGTCCTGGTTTCGGCTGGGATAGAGTTGATTTCCTTCCTAGTGGCTGGTGTAGTACTGTGTTTTGGGTTTTAGTATGAGAATAATATTGACAACACGCTGATGTTTTGGCTGTTGCTGAGCGGATTTACACTGGTCAAGGACTTTTTTCAGCTCCCCATGCTCTGCCAGGTGCCCAAGAAGCTGGGAGGGGACACAGCCAGGACAGTTGATCCAAACTGACCACAGGGCTATTCCATACCATATGACGTCATGCTCAGTATATAAAGCTGGGGAAGAAGAAGGAAGGGGGGACATTAGGAGTGATCTTTTGTTTGTCTTCCCAAGCAACCATTACGCATGATGGAGCCCTGCTTTCCTGGAGATGGCTGAACACCTGCCTGCCCATGGGAAGTAGTGAATGAATTCCTTGCTTCGCTTTGCTCGCGCGTGCGGCTTTTGCTTTCCCTATTAAACTGTCCTTATCTCAACGCACGAGTGTTCTCACTTTTACTCTTCTGATTCTCTTCCCCATCCCACCACGAGGGTAGGGGGGGAGTGAGTGAGCGGCTGCGTGCTGCTTAGTTGCCATCTGGGGCTAAACCACGACAATGAGAAGATTTGAAGTCCATTGCAATGAGTAGGGTTCAATAATGTGAAACAAAAGGAACCTGAATCTCCCAGCTGCTGCAAAGCACTGTGTGAGTTTCCAGATTGTTTCTCAGCTGCCTTTTATTTTTCAGAATCACAGACAGATGTCTCATAATAACAAGAAAAGTAACAATGAAGCAGTCTAGTCTAATTTCATTCTAGATAAGGAATTAACTTTTAATAAAGGAAACCATCAAATGCTGGCTTTTCTGTTAACGTCTCTACATGCATTCTCTTGTACTGTGTGTTAAAGCGGGAGGAACTACATTTCTTCATCTGTATAGACTAAGGAGAGAAGGAAGTAGTGCTTTACAGATGAGAAGCTAAGGTTCAGCAGGATGAAGTGGCTTGACTGAAGTCACACTGGAAATTAGCAGTTTATGTAAGAATTGAACCCTACTTCTGAAGACCAGTTCCAGCTGTTGAATAAGAAGCGTGCCACTGTTCTCAGATATGAGTACATGAGGCTCTCTGAATCTGTGGTGAACACAGAAACAGTTTGCTTTGCCACAAGTGATAGATATATCCTTCCCAAGAAATATCATTTTACAAGACTGATGGATTCTACTGCTGCTATTAGGAACACAAAGATATTTGATGAGTCTCATAAAAATGTGGTGATTCCAACCTACAATTTTACAAAGCTGTAAGATGATTTAGATAAAAGCATCTCAGTTATAAACAAAGGATGTAGCTGGACTATGATATATGGGGAAAACATTACAGTAAGTGAATTCAAGAGCAGAACTGGAGGATGCTCAGAACTTTCTGGCAAAATTATTTCTTTTACTAAAAAATAGAGATTCTTCAAAATACATTTTACCCCAGAAGTTTTGTACTCTGTTTTTCAAAGAATGCTCTCAAGTCAGCTCATTTCATTGTCTTATAGGTTAAAAAAAAATCCACAAACCTACAGTTTATTTTGCAGAAAAGCACTATCCATCTGAATTATGAACAAAATATTTTAATTGACAGAAACAATTTTTTTCCAAATTTAGTTTTTTATTATTTTCAAAATGTTTACCTCTTAGCCAAATTCAGTAGAAAAATATTTTTATCTCACCTTTTTCAAAAGATGGAAAAATTACCTCAAACATAACAGTTTATTTATCAAAGCTAAAACTTTGATAATCAAAATGAAGTTTCTCTGGAATCTTGCTGACCATTAGAATCCCTTGAAAATTAAGCCATTAGCAATTAAGCAATTTGCTAGAAGATTGCAGGATTGCAGAAGCTTCCACAAAGCTACCTTATAAAGAGACTTTTTGTAATATAAAAAATACACTATAAGTGTAAGTTGATAAATTCTGACTACATATCATGATGAAAATGCAAATTTTATCCACTTTTTGCCATTCATTTCACCTTATGCCCAGTTGGAATTGAGGAGAGAGAGAAAGCATCATTCAAAAATGTAGACTTTCCAGAGAAGATTGTCTTCACTGTATGTAATATGGGCTCAATTTTCTGGATTTTCAGTCAGACACTGGACCATAAATTTTACTTTCATGGTGTATTCATAATATGAGTACATTTTTTTGCACAGGTATGGCATAGGTACGTTTTTCACTAGCTTTTATGAATAGTCAATTGCATAATGTGTTTTATAAAGAATACCCAAATATTTCCAAAATCAGTATCCTACAATGAATTATCTTCAGTAATGCAGTCTTCATTTCAATCCAGCATTCCCATAATATGTTCAGTGCAATTCAAAAGAGTCCATACCAGACTGACATTTTTCATTTTAACAATAAAATATATGTGTAGCATGACAGATTTTTTCTGACTGAAAAAATGACAGATTTTGTACTGACAGATTTTTCAGATCTCAGAGTGCGTTTACTAAGCTACTCCTATTATGTACATACTGGGTAAAAAAAAATACCACGGTGAAGAAACAGTTTCACGAAACAATTTCAGGGGACTAAAAGGGGATTTCTTCTAGGGTTTAATAATTTTCTAAATAGTATTCTAGAATGCCAGTTGGGAATGTTTTTACCAGTACTTATTTTGTCACTTATTTATCCAAAGTCCTAACTACAGAAAAAATAAATCAGGGTCTACCTCCTTTTTCTTGTAAAAAGGCTTTGTTTTAGACAAGACTAAGCATTTACCAAGGCTTTAGTAAGAAGTTCGTACTGTCTCTTCTGTACATATTCTGTAAATAATCACTGCATTTCAGATTTCACTTAACATGCTTCATTAATACCACAGAAAGATATCATAGGGGCATTTCTGAGTTACCTGTAGAACAGAATGCTTGATTTCCAATGTATTAGCATACTTTATTGTAGTTACTGTCATCCTTAATGTAGGAAGACCTGTTATTGGCTCAGCCAACTTAGTAATTATTTATGTTTGATACAAAGATGTTTAAAAGTCAAATTTAAATTAGCATTTTGCATAAAGCTGTTCAACATGTCCTGCAGATAAATAAAGAGTTGTGGGCAGCAGCAATGTACTCTTCCATTTAAAATATCTCTAAGGCATAGCTGAGATTTCTGTTTGTTGTAATTCTTCCTGTAAAGAATGGCCAGACAGAAACTGTCCTGAACTTGGGAACAATGATCCATTGCAGGTCTGATGGATCCGTATGAACCATTACAAAAACCTGGAAAACTTCTGAAAAAGAGAGTTAAAATTGAAAGGTTAAATGCATATTTAAGGAACAGGTAATCTACCTAAAATCTCAGTGATTCAAGATCAGAGGAAGTACCAGGTGGCATCAGTAAAATCTCATTGGCAAAAGTTCATCATTTAAGTCAACTGGGGAAAATGTTGCTGAAAATACAGTTTTAATCTGTTGCCTTAAGCATAGTAGATGTTTGGGGAAAAAAAAGGTCAGTTTGATGGTTCATAAAGCAATTATTTTCCCATTCTGTATCTTCTAAAATAATACACAGAATACAACCAACGGCAGTCACCACAAAGAAAATCTAAATGTTTTTCCTACTTTGCAAAACAGTATTAAAACCACCAGGCCACATGGTTGCCCTCAGAGGAATGACTCTCATGATAAGCAATTGTTTCCCAGTGCAAAATGTCTTGGATAGACCAAGGCATTGGATAGACATTTGACAAAGCTTGACATGCAGAAAAATTAAAATATAGCATACTGCCCTTCAAAATGAGAAAAAAAGGGCCCTAAGACAAAGGAGTCTGTTTCCCCTCACCAGTGCTGTTCCTGATCCGCATCTGAACCTTGATGTCTCAGCCCAGCTTTGTCACTATGGACCTACTGGCCACCAGTGGATCTGAACCCCGTCCTGTAGATTGACTCCCTGGCTTGTCCTCAGACCTGCCTCATCACCATGAAGTTGCCTTATGATCTGGACTCTTGCTTGGACCTGGCCGCCCTCTCCAGGCCTGCCCCACTTGCCTCACTTGGGCACTGTGGGACTGGGACCTGGCTGATGGGAGTCCTGCCCTGCCTTGCCCTGCCTGCCATGTTATCCCCCACAGGATCCCTCATCTGATGCTGAGGGACCACACCAAAAGCTTTGCTATACTGATCTTGCTGGCTGCACCACCCATTCATTGTTGCTCTTTGCTAGCCACATCACTGCTCAGCTTTTCTAGCCAATATATTACTTGCCTCTGCTCCACTCACCACCATTCACAGAGGCTTTATGTAGACATTGGGTTAAAAAAAGAAAAGCAGATACCCAGGACATCTTCAGCCAAGTATAGCTAGTAGATTGCAGAGTCATGTTTTGTCTCTTGTTTTCTCTCCCTTTGCTTTTTCATACCCAGAGGCCCACATGAAACAGAATGAGTCAGAATTTTATCTGTTAAGCGTCAAAGGCATTATGGTACTTAGGATGCTAACCAAAGAGCTGAAGAGAGCGTTAAATTTGTATCATCTCACATCCCAGCAGAGTACTCTGACCTCTAATCTGTAACAGAAGGGAGAAGGAATAGCCGCTTCTCTACCTCCACCACCTTTTCCATGCCCAGGTGGCACTTAAAAAAGAAACCAGCAAAAGAAACAATAAAGAATAAGTCCTGTTTAGATTCTCAGGAAGAAAAGATGCTGACAATTTCTACAAGGATTTCAGGTTCTGGCTCCCAAGTGAACAGGGTATCTACCTGCTAGCTTCTCCAGTTCAAGCACACTAACTCCAGAAAGCAAGGGTATTTCAGCTACGTCCCAGGATTTAGAGCTTCCAATGTATTAGCTCTAAATGTCTGACCATTATTTTAGCTTTTTTCTGGCATGTTCCAGTGCCTAAATCATCTCATATATTTTAGGTGGAACCTACACACCTACGTCAATTCTCTAGATTCCTGTCTGAGTGACAGGCAACTAAGAATTAGGTACTGCAGCACCTCCAGCCTTCCTTACATTTAGCACGCTAAATATATTTTGTGAAAACAGCAACTAAAATCCATGGTGCTTTCAAAATATACACCATTTTAAAGGTAAAAATTCTTTAATACAGAATCTCTCATGAAATGTAAATTACATCAAAGCTTTTGGAAACTGAAAAGAAATACTTTATCTTCTGTAAGACTCATCTGCACTGTTTCCTTTTTCTGTCATTGATGGTCAAGCTGGTTCCCAGTGAAGACCCTATGACAACTCAAGTGAAAATTATCAAAATAGCTGCTGTAAGAATTAAACCGTTGCACCTAGAATATTGCAGTGAGTTCTAAGTATCCAAGTGTAAGAAAAATGGGAATTAACTACAGAAGTTCAGAAAGATTATTATATGTTTGAAAGAAAGTCCTGAAAAGAAAGATTAAGGAGTTGATACAAACTGCACCAAAATTCTTAATAAACTCTCATTGACTTTATAGGCTTTGGAGTAAGCCCAGAAAGTGTTTTCTGTGTATATTGCTTTCCTATCAAATTAAGGAGGACATAACAACTATTTATAGTTGGCCTAAATACCCAAGGATAAAGAAATATTTATTTGGTAGAACTATAACTAGCAAATTTACTCTGGCTATTAATTCTGAATCATTGTATACCCTACAAACCTGTTAATTTATGTTATCATCTTCAAAGGATACTGCGGGAGTTCAAATCCCAGCAGGAACTGGACAGTGATCTCCCCAGGGCTATTCATATTGAATTAAGTGATTGAAATATGATTTTGTTGATTGGTTTCTATAGCACCAGGAAGCAGGTGAAATTCTATACAAGCATAAAATAAATTCAAGATTAAATAAATAATAGGACGAATGCTGAAAATATCATGTTTAAGCATATTCTGAAAATTAAATCAGTGGGGCTGGAAGCATATAAACTAAGTAAGCCTTTAAAGCTTGGTTCATTAAGAGGAAAAGCTAGAATATGCACTGTAATTACAGTCTTGTGCTAGCTAACAATTGCTTCTATCCTAAAGTCGGTAGATTTCTAGTTCTAAACACAGGCCTTCCAGTTTGGTATAACTAAGTTGTTCATATTTATTAGTGAATTTTATACTCCCAAAATTCCTGTGAGGTTTTTATACATAAGGCAATGGGGTACAGATTAATTGCCTTAATGATAAATGGGAAAATATTGATCAATCTGAAAAAGAAAAATTAATCTTACAAGTACCACTCTGTGACAGCCTGAAAGAGTTAATGTCTCAAACATGGTGGCGCGGCGAGTTGCCGTTTGCACAGCGATGGCAGGGGTCGGCCAGCACAGGACGTGGAGAGCTGGAGAGCGTGTCGGAGGACGCGCAGTTCCGGGTACTGATGTCCCTTACATAAGGACTTGGCCAGAGGCCACACAGGGTTCATCTGAGGAAGGGGCTTACGACCACCCGAGAGACCCCTCGCAACCACCACGCCCAGCACCTGCACAGAAGGTTGAGAACTTTCTAGAACAAGAACCATGTAAGTCCTCAAGGGGCGTAACCAGAGGCGGGGCCTAGAGTATAACAGACAGGCGCCCAGGGAACCAGGTGCGCGCCCGTCACCAGGGGGTTGGCACCACTGTCATCGTCATCTCGGGATCCAAGGGTGGTGATATCTCTCTCTCTCTCTCTCTCCCCCCTCCCCCCTCCCTTTCCTTTCCTTTCTTTCTTATAAATGTTCCAATAAGATCCCACTGTTGACAAGCCCTCTATGCTTTCCCAGTTTTGATGCATTCCATGTTCAAGTTGTTCCCAGCACAAATAAAGTGCCTAATTGATTGTTTGGTGTCGTTTTACCTTCATTTAGTCCGAGGGAACTCACCTTCATTTAGTCCGAGGGAATTTGCGAATCTGAGTCACTCCCAAGTGGGGTGGAGAGGGACCTGGCAGGCAAACGCTGACTCTGCCGTGTGGCTACCCTTATCGTCCTCACAACCCTTAGACATAAACCATTGACCAAGGCTGAGACTAAGACTGGATCCAGCCGCCCCTAGACTCCTCTCTGAGAAGGAGTTTACAAAGTAAGGGGGTCCTTTCTGAACCTCAGGACTCAACGAGAAGGCCACCTCTTTTTCCTTAGCCACACGCCAGACTCACGCCCTTCACGTGACATATTTGGTGTCATGATTCTCCTTCTCCCTCCCCCCCCGGTGGGACGTGACACACTCCAATGTTTTAAGCACCACTCCAGTAGTCCTCAAATTTTCCACTTATCACCGCATTCCTACTGGTGTTTTGGGGCATGCAATTTTACAGATGACTATAGCAAGATCAAATGGTTGTCATGATGAAGAAATTGCTTTGCTCAGTCAGGTTCTCCTAGCTGATCTGCTTGAAAGCTGTAGAGAGTTCTGCTGGTTTCAGCAAAGTTATACCCAGCTGAAGCCACAGAGGAGTGAGATTCTGAGTTCAATTATTAACAACAAGGAAATGAAATACTGCAGGGCTTACCTTTAGGAAAAGTATTTCAGCAGTATTCAAATGAAAAGAAAGAAGACAATCTTGGAATTCAAATGAGCACAAAAACACATGTGGGTTGAAAATCACAACTTCTTTACATAAATTCTTGGTTTGCCTCCTGCATCTGGAACTGCTATGAAAATGTAGTTGGATATCAAAATGCCACTGCTGCTAAAGCAATTAATATGATGTCCTGAGCAGATTAATTACTTAACCTGGGAAAAAGTCATGTGGGATAGGTGAACTCTAAAAGGAAGACTAAAGGAAGAAAAGGTCCTGGTTCTACATAGTACCATAGAAATTTGAGACAGGGAAAAGAATGTTACAAAAGGTAAATGTCGGGTAGATATGTCTGCAAGTAAAATTTCAATAAAGCTAAACACGAGGTTATTGCTTTTGAATATTCATGAGTTTGAGTGGCCTTTTATTGGTAATGCATATCATTTAAATAATCGTATATAGCATATTTATACAGCAGGCTCCATCAGTTCTTATCTATTTGTCATACATCATTACTCTTACAGGAAATGAAAGAAAATAAATGTTAAAGTATTACAAAAACACAGCTTGTTTAGTAATGGTCTTTAGATTCATTGTGGGAGATTCTAGTTATTTTTTCTGTTCCTATCATTAAAGGACAGAACAAAATTGATAAAGCAATAAGAGCAGCAGTGCTACTCATTCTAAAGTACCTGGCATCATTCAGAATCAAGCCCTCCTATAACCAAGGGGAGAATTTCTCGCTGTGGAATTGCACACTAATAATGAAGACCTAAATAGCTCCTAATACTAGCACAGAACTGCGTAAGAAGTTCTGTTAGAATTAAGTTAAAAGAAGTTTTGTTACACTATTAATAATGGAGGAAGTGTGGGCTGGTATAGAACATAACAGGATTCTTTCTAACCTAGTAGCAGAATCTTACATGACCTTGTGTAAAAGGGTGACCGTTTTGTAAATGTATTTCATTGTTTACTTTAAAAGGATGGGCAAAAAATACACAAGAAAGCTAAGAAAATGGAGAAGAGGAAGATAAATGTGAGGAATTATTGTTTCAACTAACTCTACTGCTGTGCTAGCTATTCTGGAGCTGTTACAAAATCTGCTTCCTTTATCAGAGGTGGAAAAAATAATAACAAACTAAGAATGCTTATAGAATTTAGGTGCTCTTTGGAAGAAGTGTGTTTGGGGGTACCAATGCTTGTTTTGGGAATATCTAGAACAGTGGTTTCCAGGTGGGGGGCATGGACCCCAGGGGGTGCACAAGACAATCCACTGGGGTGCAGGATGAAAATATTTTTTGTACCATTAACAAATAAAATTTAAAAATATTTTTAAATAGTGTTTATTTCATCTTTATCTCATTCTCTTTTTAATTTCTATTTTTGTATATGTTTTATAACATACAGAATGTGTTAATACAGTAGTAGCTGTACATAGTTTATACATTAATCAATATACCTATATTGGGGGTGCATGGTCAAAAATTTTTTACTGAAAGAGGTGCGTGATCAAAAAAGTTTGGACACTTACTGCTGAAGGTCCATTCCCACAAGGAAATATTAAACAATAGGATGCAGTCCAAAATCTGATCAAGGGTGGCTGAACAAGTAAACTTAATACCGTAACGTTTAACAGACTGGGAACCAAACACAAAACACAACAGCCCCATAAGACATACTCAGCACAAGAAATTCTACAACAGTTATGTCAGGCATAAAAGCAACTTTATAAATATAAAAGGAAATTCAACAAAGTAGATAAAGGGGAAGGTAGAAAACATAATGAAGGAAAATAAAATCAATTAATGAAATCCTAAATGAAAAAAAGATCAAAAAATCTCAGAGGAAAAAATAAGAGGATGCAAATTATGATGAATTAAATAAAAATCAACAAAAATAGGAAAAAATAGAGGAAAGAGGTAAGAAGAATAGAGATAGACAATTAGATTAGGATTGAAAGAAAAGAGAGAAGAATGGAGGCTATTCTGGCAAACATTCACATCTCTCTTGCTTGCTGGATTCCAAAATTCATTGGGCACTCCAAAAGGATTTGAACAATCGCCTATTAATTTCTAACTTGAGAGAGATGGGGAGGGAAGAGCAACATAAAGAGATGTTCATAAAGATCACTCGGCGTTCTAACTCCCAGTGTATCTCTCTCAAATCCTTCTGGGACTTAGTGTCACAGACACAGCCTTGACCCAACAGGTCCTCTGTGGTACCAACCAGATATGTAATAGAAACAAAATGAAGAGCAAAACAACTAATGCTCCAGTACTCCCAGAACGTAGCTGCTAGGCTTAAGCAGTAACTTAAAAATGTTTGTACATTTCAGGCTCCATTTTACCAGCTAGTACAATTGCTGTTGAAAGTCACACAGTAACATTTATGATTGAGAAAGTAATCTAATTATAACATTGATTTCAGAAAGCTTATTTCTATGCAGAAGAAAAAGTTACCACAGACATATTTCAAAAGTAGCTTTCAACAAAAATCTGACTTTTCAGAAATTTGTTTCAATTCTGTTTGATTATTGTGGAACTATAAAAGAAGGAATAAAGAGAAAATATCCAAGTTATTCTGTTTGTGCTGAATAAGTCAAACAAAAAATATTCTTTTGTTCCAGCACTTAGAAAGCTCCCTACAGGATATCCATCACATGAACCACATACTAGTTTTAGGGTTTGAGTTTGGATGCATTTATTTCGCTCATTTTCCATATTCAGAGCACATACTGTGGTCAATCTAAATCTCATATTTCCACCTTTTATATTAACATGCATGTTAGATGAATGTGTAATGCCTAAATTTTAGCTGTCTGCTCTGCCCTAGGAGAATTCACAGCTCCTGGGTTCAGTGTTAATACGCAGGGCAAGTTAGATGTTTCAGAGAACAGAATCAGTAAAAAAACCCCAGTGAATCACCTCAGTCAGCATTGTGTTTTCTCTAATCCTACCCTTTAAAATATTAAACTACTCCTATGTATCATCACCTAATTCAGCATAAGATGGTGCTTGATGGTGGAGGCTAAATGAGGACAAGGGTCTTTCTGAAATGTCATTCATCTCCAAAGCTTAAATGCTCTTTTTTACCGGTCTAGATACACACCCTGAAACCACTTTCTAAGGGCTCAAGCCCCTTGCTATTCTCATTGAAAGAAACAAGAAATACTTCAGTTATGGCCAACTCTATTTTACAATGGCTTTTTAATTGCAGTAGCTTACTGGCAAATAGCATATGTAATCCTCTTGTGTTCCTACTGTGGCAGAAATACATATCCCTACCTCCCAGAACCAAGTTACAGGCAGTTCTAGGCAGGAGCTATTACAAGAATAATTATAGCTAAATATACACAAGACTGAATCTCTCACTGTACTGTAATGATTAGGTGCTTACTGAAAAAGAGGAAATGAGAGATAACTTGGGGCTGCTTCCATACCTGTTCTTCCCTTTCGGTACTTTATCAAGTAATTGTTGTGTATAAATTCTGTAAACTGTCCTTGGAGCTGGCTCTCTAAGCTGTCGGCTGGAGAAGGTGGACTAGCTGATTTCCTCAGGGATTTTGCTGCACCCTTCTTTACCACAGAGTTTCCCAAGGGTCCTGCAGAACAAGATGATACATTAATATCCACATATGAGAAGCTCTGGAATAGATTTGATTACATTAAAATCCAAAGCATCACACCCGGAGCACGTCCCTGTAGTGCCCAGAATGATGCCAAGGCCCCTGCTGAAAAAAACATGTGCAGCCATTTAATTTCTGTTTGATCAGTAGCTGTAAGAGGACCATTTTTGACTTTGGGTGCTTGGCTTTGCAAGCATGATATGCTTTCACTGAAGTGCCTTTGCACAAAGGTATTGGGGAGGTTATAAAAAGAAAGCTGAAATTCAGAAGTGACATCATATGACATCATAATGCCAGTCTCTTTCCCCAGCAAGGCTGGTGTCTTTACATTCACCAATATCACTGTCACAGGGGTAACAGGTTTCTACAACCATGTTGAAGGTAAGTATCATTCCCCGGTGTGTTATTTTCCTCTTCCAAAAACATCTCTTCGCCCCCAACAACCTCATTCTTGCCTACTCACGTTCAAGTCCAGCTCTTCAACATAATCTTTTCTGGCTTATCTAGTCTCCCAGTTTCAATCCTCTTCCAGAAATCTGTGACCCTGCTGAAAATAGCTGCCAGCCCCAATTGCCAACGTTTTCATTCCTAGTTCCCAGTTTCAGAACCTTCTTCACTCATGTTAGGAAGGCTACTGCAAATGAAGGGGAAAAAAATCCCCTCTTCTGAGTTCTGATATCTGACCCCACCTCAGCCCACAGCTGCAGGGAAAATCACTGAGTTCCCTGTGCATGAATAGGCAGATATTGCACGCTCACCTGTTCTATAGGAATGGTGCGGATATAGCCCAGTCTCGTGCAGCAGATGAGCATGGCTGAATACAGGCAGAAGACAGACTCTTCAGAGATTTCAGCTGCTCAACACATACACATGGCTTTTCTAAGAGCTTATGAAGCAGCTGAATTTCAGCAGATTTTCCTGAAAATAGCAAAAAAAGTCAGCCATCACACTTACACTTCCCTCTGTCAAATTTCAAATGTGTAAATACTGGGGTGATTAGAACCCCTCAACAAAATGGCTGTACTGTTTTATTTTAACACAATATATACATACTTTTCCCCAGCTTTGCTTTCAAAAATGGCTAAGTAATTTTGGGTCAAACTTTGCAAAATATCCAACGCGAGGTAGATTTTTTACATGAAAAATTTCTGACGACATGGTTACAGTTTTGGCAAGATAGAGGAGGTTTCTTAAACTATCAGGTCCAATCCTCAGCTACCACAGAGACCACGTCATGTTAGCCCTTCCATGAAGTAATGAAAGTCCTACTAAAAAATAATTGGGCATTTGATCCCACTGTGTCAACTCTGTTCTAGTCTCTCACAGCTGAATTGGGGGAAAGTTTCTTTTATTCTTTTAGCCAAAATACATTATTTCAGTGACAAACTGGATGAAGTGATAAACAACTGAAAATGATCAACAAAGGAAAGTAAGTCTTCTCCGTCCTCAGTGAGTTCACTTGTATCATTGGGTATAACTCTGAACTTACTAGGCAGCCACTATAGACTTTTTTGAAGGTTTTCTGCTTTTCAGAGGGCAACTTCTTTCTTTTCTTGGTACACTGACATTTGAAACACTGTTTCATCTAATCATACCCTTCTCTGGATCAATTAAACCTCTTTAAACTGCCTTCTAGACTTGCTAATTTCTAAAACATTTCTGGAAACACACAGGAAATTGTAGTTACTGTCACTCTGTCAGCTGGTCACTTTTAAGCTATCCAATGTCTTTTAAAGCAAGAAAAGAAACTTTTAGAAAACCAATCTTATTTTTCATATAATTACTCACTATAATAAAAATATGAGATGACAGAACCAGCAAACAGAGGCCTTAAAAAGCAAAATAAAAAATATTTTCCTTAGAGACCTACTAAAATTCTTAGAAATTCAAGGTATTACAAGTAAATGGTTGGACAATGCTTAGTGTTCAATGGATCATAAAAATATAAAATACATCAAAGGACAAAGTAGAAGACATTTCAATGATGGTGTTTACAGAAATTTTTTATTAATTTAATATACTTGAAATCGTTGCAGTGAACCCACATAAATGAAGTTCCATTGAAAACTACTCTTCACAGGAAATGAACACAAAATGAGATGGTAACACACGAGATTTCTAACGTCTATTACAAAGGAACTAAACTAAACAGGCGCTGAAATGTATATATGAAAAAATACACACTGTAAAGACATCAGATCAGAATTTCACTTTTCTTATTACTGAGCAATTTACACTGTAGATTAAAATACTTACAAAAATAAATTTCCAATTCAGAATCCATTCTTCTCAAGTGTCTTAATCAGACCCAGTAAGTGAATTCCACCTCTTAGGGAGTATTTTCAACTATTTAATTAGATTTTTGACACTGAGCTCAAAGCCTGAGAGATGCGTACATAGCTACCTTTTCCAAGCATGTGCTATCGTTACTTATTTTCAAAACAACAGCTGCAGCTTTTGTCGTATATTTTAGAAGACAAACCTCTGGATTGTTAAGGTTTCTTAGGTACCCTGAAGAGAAATGTACATGGTTAAAAACTAAGAAAAGTTTGTTTAGAACTGAAAACTTAAGATTATCAGAGTAAACTATGAAATCCAGCAGCATACAGTCGAATGCTTGTCTGACACAGGGCTGTCTTCATTGCTTAACACAGGGGTTTGACATCACACACATTCTGAGCACGCTGCCTCCCCAAACATGCGCCCTTCAGCAACACTTCGCTTAATTCATCTAGTCCTATTAAAGTAGCGAGAGGGGAAAGGAATCCATAGAGGGCACACAAGGCTATGCCTATGGGCCAGCCAAGAAACACCAGCACGAGCCAAAATAATCCCCACACTAAGCAGTTGCAGTCTGCCATCTGAAATGCAGTGACACGGAAAAGAAGGGTTAACTTTGACTGCAAGTGTATACAGAGATATATAGATAGAACACTCTTGTTTTCAAATCTTATTTTGGGGGAAAAAAAGATACTTTCAGCCAAGAAAAATCTGTTTCCTATATTTAACAAAAGTCTAATGTAACAAATACCAAGTCACACATGCCTCTTGGGAAACTTCCTAAGGAGGAAAGGGAAAGATCAGCTTCGCTTTAATGAGTAGTTTTCTAGACTAGAATGACTTGGATGCAAATTTTTAACATAGCTCTACAGAGATAAATTGCAATATACCTTCAACACATGAGAAAATATGGCTATAGATGAAGAACACAACTGATGTTTGGAATATAATACGTATTCTTAACGTAGTCCTGAGGTCCAGACTATAGCTAGCCCATAAAGCTGCAGAACTTCTCAGGTTGTCAACAGGCAACCTAAGAAGGACACCTCCCACTGCTTATTCTCTGGCTTAATGAGAAACAGGTTGCATACAACTAGTACCAGGTTAATTGAGTTTACGTATCTGCTAGTTCTTTTCATTATCACCTACTCCCTGTGCTGAGCTTTGAGACCATGAGCTTTATTTAACAGACCCATCAAGCCTATTATCCACCAAGACTATTAACAGTTATCTCCCCAATGACTGAGACATGTCGTGAGCTGTCAGAGCATTTTATTTCTGCCTTGTTCATTCTTTCAGCAGTCTGGAAAATTGCAGCTATATCTATATGTACGAAAATGCTGCACAATCCAAAACACAACCTGGCCTTTTCTGCTAGTCTTCTGAGATGTCCAGCAGCTAAATAAATGAAGAAAAATCAAACAATGGAAAAATAAACTGATCATACCTAAATGTGCTGGTTTTGGCTGAGCCCTGCTTTCCTGGAGATGGCTGAACACCTGCCTGCCCATGGGAAGGAGTGAATTAATTCCTTGCTTTGCTTTGCTTGTGTGTGCAGCTTTTGCTTTACCTATTAAACTGTCTTTATCTCAACCCATGAGTTTTCTCACTATTACTCTTCCAGTTCTCTCCCCCATCCCACTGTGGGGGGAGTGAGCGAGCGGCTGCGTGGGGCTTAGTTGCCGGCTGGCGTTAAACCATGATACTAAAACACAGGAACATTTCTCAGTGTTTCATTTTTAATAATTCATAATTGAGATTTCATGGTAAAAATACAAACTGCTCAGGAAATTCTTTTAAAATTAAAACCCACGCATTTACTACGTGCACCTTGGTTATCACAGGACTGCTGTTAACCAGCCATATATATAAGGTGATAAAGTGGTTAAACATCAAGGAGAGACAGACAGAAGGAAAAGTTAGGGTAGTAAAAAGCAGTATTGCTCAGCTGAATGAGCGATCACTGCAGGTGGCACAGTATTATTGAGTTAAACAGGTTGCTCTAATTCAGACACTAATAAAATACGTGAAAAACACAGCAGCAGGCACTGCTTTGAAGTCATGACAGAGTAAACAACGTCTTGAAAAATAATAGTAACTCTGGATTTATGAGCAGCCTAAACAGTTCCATTTCTTTAGCCAAGTTCTGTTTACAAAACTTTTAAAATATGACCAGAAAGAATGTTTTCTTGAACAATATAACTCTACCTAGATGGTGTTGCTCATGGACTAATTTCATACCAATCACACTAATATTTCATACTAACATACTAATGCTGCTTTCACTGTTCCTGTTTAGAAAAAGAGACTATGGCAGGGCTCAGGGAAAGGATGGCCTGGATTTATTAGCTGAATTTATGCTGCTTTATGATGTCATACTGAGAAGTACACAGATTGCTCATTATCAGTAAAAGCAGAAAAATATATGGAAAACAGCCTTACTCTATGGCTTTTTAAATGATCAGATTTTCTCTGCGTGGCATTCACCAAAGCAGGAAAGCAAGGTGAATACATTGTTTGACAAAAGCCCTTGTCTCCTCTTTCATCACCTGAACACGACCAACCGCACTGTACCAAAACACGGACATGCCCACAGCGACAGACGTGGCCTCAGCAAGCAGCTCAGGTCTTGGGTGGGCTGCAAGGAACTGAGGGATCACTGCGAACAACAAACATCTCTCAGGAATTGAGGCAACCCCAAGCCTGGCATTCCCTGACATTCGCACCCGTAAACGTGCAACCTTGGGAGAAACTATCTTTGCGCTGGCTCATGTAATCCCAACAGGGCAGCTGCACTGGCTGGAGCGCGTTGAAGTCACCAACAGAAGCGTGAAGTCACCACAGAAGCGTGTTGAAGTCACCAACATCAGCCAGAGACTGCATATGCCAAGGGGAATTGCTGGCTGCCCTGTTAAAGCTGTGGTATGTCACCTGTGCCACAGGGCTGAAGATGCAGCTTCCAGCCTTAGCCGTGGTTTTGGCAGCTGCATTTTAGTTGATACGGCAAATATCTTCTGGTCTCAACCACAAAACCAGGAGGTAGTGTCTATCATTAATTTCCCTAATACATGTGCATGTCATGTTTGGATTAGTGAAAACTTTTGGAGGAGAGACCTGGCATATCCTAGAGATATTAAAAATGTGTCTCCCCCTTCCTTCCATGACAGGGATAGAGAAATAAGGATGATTAAAAAAGTTTTGCAGCGATCTTACAGAAAACTCCACTGTGCTCGGTGGAAAAGAGTCCATTTCAGAACGGACATACAATAGAAACAGCAAAGAACCAAATAGGGAGGAGAACGTGTCCCAAAATCACTATGGGAAGGTTTCTGTTTGTATCAGTTACAGAAGCACTTCAGATATTTCTCAAATCCTCCAATTTCCTTCATTTTGTCTTTTCTATCTTTTTGTTAGATATCAAGAATATTCTATAATTTCCAAGGAATTTTCAGTGTCTATTTCTGTTACCACGTTTGGTAATTTTTTAAAAGACAGCTTACAAAAGCTGTTGTATAGGCAGCTTTTTATAATTCAACTATGTTTATGTTTCAGAAAATTCTGGTAAAATCCACTTAGGCTATATTAAATCACATCAGAGTGAAATGCTGTAGGATATTCTAGGTAACTTTCTTGTTACCTAGATATCTCAAAGAAAGTCTTAGCCACAAAATGATTTTAGCATTTAGTTTAACAAAACATCTTATAGTCAAGGTAAATACAGGGTGATCTGCATGATGTCAAAATTATGTCTGAATTATGTCAACATTTTTTTCACAGTGTATATGAAGAGGTGGGGTTTTTTTCATAATTTTTTTCAGCACTGAAGTTGCTAAACAAATATCATGGCTGAAAATGTAAGTATACGGATGTCATGATATTCACAGTTATAATGCTGCTGGCAAGCCTGACAGCTTGCCAGCTGAAATTTTAAACACCCAGTCAACTTAAGCAGAAGAATGAATTCAAATAAAGAAACTGCACAGGACATAGAAGAACATTGGTACTATATCTTCAGTCTTGTCTTTGCTGCACAGGCCCTTAAAAATCAGTTGCAGACTTTTTTTTTTTCTTCCATTAGAAAACAAACAGGCTAATCTTCACTCTGAACATGTACTCACTGAAATAATATTGCAAATTAGTGCTCAATTTCTGGTTGCCTTTCATAAACAAACTAGTTAAATAGCTAATTAAAACTGTCTTCAAATATTTGAGTTGCCAATATATTCAAGATGTCCTAAATCTGGCTTCAAGCTAGAACAAGACAAGGAAGTACAGTCTTTGTTGTTCCATTGAATGACTTCTCTATTACAAGCAGATTTTACTATGGTATCTGGAATGCTGGTAGTCCACAAAATTTAATGAAAACACTATGAACACGTTCAAGTCTTTTCTCAGAACTACCAAAAAGATTGTTATGAATAATTGTTCCTTGTCTCCAAGACTACGGATTTGAAAAGAATGCTGCAAGACTCACTGTTTTTTCTCCACCTATTGATATCTATACAGCCTAGAGCTAGATCTGAGGGGGGGAAAAAAAAACCAAGACGACAACTTTTGTCAATACAACAGCACGTAATCATCAAAATCTAAAACTGTAACCTGAAAATCTGTACATAGCTCCTGCCTAATCCCAAAGGGTTGTATGGCTCACGAGAGACCTTGATGTATGTGGCCTAAATTCAGTCAGGCAGTGGCAAATTAGGTTACTGGCAGTTTGGCAATTTAGGCCAATTACCCTGATACAAATTTCTACTTATGAGCACATTCATTCTTTTTCACATTTTTCACAGGCATACTATATCCAGTCCAAAATGCAAGCAAGGCTCACGTCTTTCCCCTCAACCGCGTGTGTAATGTGACCATATCCAGATTGCAAAAAGCAGCAAAACTCGGCCAGCTAACAGCTACCAAGTAGGGCAAAAAAGGTCCCGTCACCAGCAAACTGAGACAGTGAACCCTTGTCAGAAGGTGGAGGGTAGGGGAAGATTCCCACCTAGGCTTTTCTGGTTGACTTGAGGAAGAGAGCTTTTCTCTGTAGGCATGAGAAGAATCATGAACACCAGTTGGTTCCCTACCTTCTCAAAGGAGAAATGTAGCCTAAGGTGGAGACAGGTGCCAAATGGGAAAATATTTGATGAAAGCAGATGAAGGAAAGGCTAAGGATATCCATGACAAGTGAATCAAATAGCAACCTCTGATTCCAGGATTCTTGTCATGGTTTTTAGCTTTGGGTCCCTTCAATACTCTCGTGGACTCACCGATGTCTGCTAATTCTCTTAAAACAGTGCTACCCTGAAATCAGCATTTGAGACGTCCCAAACCCAGAAATCACTTATAAATGCTCCAACTGGGATGTTGATTATCTAAACTTTCTTGTTTGAATTCCTTGGGATAATGTGAAAGGAAAGTGAGAAGAGCAAGCTCAGTGAGTCGAACAGTGACTTCGTTCTCAGAGAGGTAATTTCCAGACTCCAGAACAGAAATCCTGAGACACAGCAATCATCTTTATATCTGGTAATGACCAACCTGCCTGCACATGGATATTGCTTTGTAACTAGTTTGTCTCCTTACCATGTGCTCCATTGGAAGGTTTTAATTCTCTCCCCAAAGATACGAACTCCCACAGAGAAAAAACATTCTGGGAAGGAGTGGGAGTTTCTTGCCAGGATACAGTCAAAGTCAGTGCCTTAACGTTACTGTGATGGTTCTCTCTTCAAAAGGTTGAGCACTTCAGTGACATGAAGTACAGTTTTAATCTAAATGGCACCACACAAAAGACCAAGATCCATTAGACATGTGGTGAAAGTGTGCTGCAAAAACTTGAGGAAAGTAGCCATCTTTCATACCTAGGAAAGACACAGGACATAGGCATGCACACACACACATACACTTCTCCTGAAGTTTGGCTCTGGAAAGAAATAAAACAAGCTAATCTTTAGGGAGCTGCACATCTATCCCAGTTTTTTAATCTAAAGTCACTAAAATGTTTTCCCTGCTAGTGCATACATTTTTTATTTGTTTTTGCAACTGTATTTATAGTTCATTTAAAAGATCTTGCTAGAAGAAACATGAAACTGTTGTTAGATTCATAAATCAAAGCTAAAACACTGAGGTATATATTTAGCTTATTGCTACACATTACTGGGCATCTCTTCATGACATGCTTATTGCATATCATGCTTATTGCACCTCTGATCTAATGCTCCCACCAGTTTCTACCTATCACATTCCAGGTCCCAGTTGCTCACAGTCATGCAATCCCTTACACAGAAGTTTGGATAGCAGTTTTCATGACAGCTTTATATATGTATGTATGTAAACTTAGCATCTTTAGCTAAGGTCTAGGAGGATTAAGATAAAAATTCTTGACCCAAACCCTCATTAGCTTGGGTGGAACGTGCTCTCCTCTAGTACCCTCCTTTGCTGGTGGAATTTAGAAACCTAGGAGAGGAATTGCTTTCTCCACACCTCCTCCTCCATGGTACAGGAGCACCAGCAATAACTTACATTGGCTCTTTGTTCCACCATATTCATCTTGGAACACTGTAAGGCATAATTTCTAAATATAATAAAATAAATCCAAATAAAATAACTTTAAAATTGCGGGACAAACCCTTTTTGGGGTTGGGAAAATGAGATGCCAAAACACCACTTAAAAGGGCATTACATTGTTTAAATTGAAAGGCTTTTCATGTACTCTCATAGGGAGAGAACATATAGGGTATATATTCATTCATAGTTCTGTATATTGAAATAATACCAAAAACATTTTAAGTCCTGGTTGAAACTAATAGTTTACAGAATAGGCTTTACCTTATATTAAGTAAAATACCAGGTTTCCTACTGACACAATTAAGTGTATCACATTTGTGACTATAGTAAGAAATTCTCTTAAGAATCAACTCTCCACATAAATTTACTGCTACACAAGATCCGCATGTGTATTTCCACTGACATTTGTGTGTCAATAAATAAAATTTAAAACACTGAACCCGCTGTGTTTGCTAAGTTTTTATTTTCAGTTTTTCTTTCCAATTTATAATGATAATTGTTTCAGCTTAGAGTTACAGGAAGGTACTGCACATAGGACTGAGCATTAAGATGAGTCAGGAGCAGCAGCTGTCCTCAGTGCCTCGTCTCGTTACGTAGCTCAGACTGACAGAACGCCGGTGGGTGAACATTGCAGGAACAGGGAGCAATCTGGGACAACTGCCCCATCACTGAAGTATCTGGGTATGCAGGGGAAGATTAGCTCATAGTACATTAGAGATCAAATGAGATAAAGAATGGAGCCTGTGAAAATAATGAGCTACTCAGGAGCATTGCTTAGCTCTGAGTAAAACTAGAGGGTGCCTGAAACATGGTCAGTCCAAACAAGGAAAAAGATATGTTACTACATCCTGTACCAGGATAGGAAAGCAGGGCATTGAAGACAATTTTAATAGCTCGAACTTCATGAAGATCATAGTGAATCATTCACTTCTGTGTCTAGGTCGGTCAGTTTTCAAAACTGGAACTCAAGTGGTACCACAGGAAAGGTTCAACATCCAAACATACTTGATCAGAGCTGGTCAGAGAGTCAAGTTTTCATTTTGTGAAATTCCAAATTTAAAAATTTCCTTTCAGTGCTAATTGGAACCAAAAAAAAAATCAGATTTTTTAAACACTCTGAAATGTTTTGGGTTTTTTGATGTGGGTCTTTTTGTGATTTTTTTTTTTTAAGTTGGGAATACTATATATTTTACTTCCTATTTTATCACTTGAGTTTCTAGTAACGTATGATTCATGTACAGGAAAAGTGCATTACTAAAGCCAAGTGCTTGAACAGTTTTTGTTTGTTTTAAATAAGGTACCAACAAAGTGCAACATTTAACTAACATTTTGGGAAAAGCATTGCTTTGGGAAAATTGTCATCAACTCTACAATTGCATTATTTCCTAAAACAATACCCCACAAAATTTTCCTAATTCCCTAACATCTTTTCGGTTCTGAAAATCCCTAGTTTATCCCTTAAGGTTTATGTAAATCACATTCATTACAACAGTTTAGATAAAATGTTATAATAAACGCAGAATTGACCAGGATGCCATGCGTTCTGGCCTTCCACTCCACATGATTTTTCACTACTACACACTGACAGAGATGAGAAAATCCAGACCAATAAAGGGTAGGGTATCCGTAAAAGCCAGTCCGCGAAATAAGAACTCAACATTTTCTAGAAGGTGAGTATGTAACGTTCTCCTCTAGGATCTGTATGAATCCACAAAACTGCTAATAGAGACTTCAGTTTCAATAAAGATTTCTATCAATCAAAGAAGAGCAATTTTCAGTATATCTTTCCAATAAACAAAACCATTATCTCTCCTTATCTTATCTTACCTTTAGTCATCACTAGGTTTTAATTTAGAGCCATACAGAGGCAATATTTGGATATGCATGAGCTCTGTTCAAACTTAAGTCACATGTACATACATTGCAATACAGCAGTTATTTATTTAACTCTGCTGATGTTTCCAGAGGTGGTCAGTGACAGACAGCAAGACAACTCTTCTGCAATTGGGCTTTTTTTTCCCCAGTTAGTCTTGTTTCAGTGCTCTTGCATGTGTCCTCAACAGAAGAGGATTATTGGTGAGGCACTTTCTCCCCTCTCTGACTCAGCATGCAAAAGGTGGTATGTCTCATTTCAGAAAACATGGTATTGCCCAATAGGACATGACTGCTGCTACCAAAAATCACTCTAAAAAAATAGGGCAAGTCTGTACTGCTGTGGATTAAGGTCAGAAACAGAATCTTAGTGACTCTATACTGAGCTTCTCCCTATCCACTTCTGCTGCCCCTGAACTACTTCCTTTACAGTAGTTAAGATACATTATGTCCCTAATGACTGTCCCACCTAAAAATAAGTGCTCTTGACACACAAGAGATGTCAGGCTAGCACAGCAGGATGCTGAAGCGTCTCTAGATGCGTAGCAGGGCTTCTCTTACACTGGGTTGCAGCAATTTAGGAATTCACACTTGATAAATGCAATAAGGGCAGCTTCTTTTTATCTCTTGCAAACGGTGCCAGGACTGATATATTCCTGACCCTTATTTGGGTCTCTAGCTTATTCTTTTATGCTGTTCTCTGGAATCATAAAATTCTCATGTTTCATTAGGCAAACACGCACTGGAGTTGTATGCGCTTTTTCACCAATATCTATAGATGAACCATGTCACTGACAGCAGCTGGCTCAACTTTTTGCTTGGGTCTACATTTTCTTAAAAGACACTCACACAGAAACATACTCTGCTCTGATAGTGTTTCTCAAGCAGAGAGATAATGCCTGAACTCTGGAAAGTTTCTTACCTACAGCTGAAATAACTCTTCTTCAGCTTTTATTTTTATCTTGTTTTCCAGATATAACAAACAGTACAGCAACAGGCTTCTCTGCATTACACTTAAGTAATGCTATTACTTGACTCGAAGATCCATGTCCTTGGTCTTTTTTCAAGGTGAGTGAAAATCATAATGGAAGCTAAATGAACCATACTATTTTTATTAATAGCAACATATTACATTATCCCTGATATGGGTTGGATTAAGTTGATTAAAGCCCTGACAGAGCCAGGCCCAGAGAAGTAATCTGTCCTTATTACCTACTATAGGAGTGGGAAAAGATCACTTCATTACAGCAGTAGTATTTACTCTCCTGAAATAACTACTATTTACAAACTGAGACGGAGTAGCATTGCAGGTATTGTTTCTCCCTCTTTTCTTGCATTCTCTTCACTGTACTAATTTTGTAGATGCCTGTGTTGGCAAGGAGGAATTTTATTTTGGAAGTTTGAGTACTGTACTTCTTCAGAAACCTCCCAAAAGTTAGGAAAATACATGGAATTACAGAAGATGCTTAGCTGAAAGTCTTTTAAAGGAAGTTCTTTTTCAATTTGCAATGGAAACAGCATTCTTTTAAAATGTGTTTATTGGTACTATAGCACATAAACATTACACAGTTATTGGGCTTTTTTTGACAGGTACCTAAGCAACCAGTCCTCTGAGAAAAAGGATTGTAAGAGAACTGCACTTGAGAAACCACATAGCAAAGGAAGCACTAAGGGCCATAAAAACAGCCTCCAAAACTCCCCCCAAACATTCATTTTCTATTGATTGTTTCTACTGGGAGGATTACCATGTTTGGCAAAGGGAACTACACTGCCATATGTCTTAATGGCATTCACAGCTTCTTGACTGCTGTGGGTTGTGATTCATTTGTTGGCTAGGACGTTCGCTTTTGTCTGCTTGCTCTACAAGATTTCGAGTGTTACCTAATTCTTGTTTCAATAGAATTGTATGCCATCATGTTTATCCAGTATGTGATCAACATTGCCCCTAGGTGGTCTTTATTAAAGGAATTCTGTGTTTTCAGAGGATAAAACTGGTCTCTCTTGTACTGTCAGCAAAGCCATTCTGTCAGCAAAACTTAACTTGTACTCTTCATGAGAATACTTTTCTTCAGGATTCTGTTTCTTCAGGATTTCCTTTTATGTCCCATGAAACTGCAGAGGTCCATTCCAAGAGGGAGGAGAAGGGGCCAGATGTTTGCTTCCCGTTTGAAGGAAGTTAGAACCTACCTTATCCAACACGTAGAGCAGTATTTGGTATCCACTATTAAAGCAAATGCAAGGTAGGATAGGAAAAAGTAATGGCCTTATCTTCAGGAGTTTATGGACATATTTATTATTGTAAACTGCTTATTGAGACCTCCAGCTTGTCTCTATTTTCCCCTTGGAGAACTTTGTCCTGAACCCTTTAGAACTTATCCACTGTCTTTGCCACATTGCCAAGCTGTTTCAAAGTCCCATACAGACTAAAGCAAAAGCAAGCCATGCTCTGAGAGTTTTACTAAGGCATTTTCTTTGATCATACCTAAACCTGCACTTACTGCGCTATTTCAGAGTCACAGATGGAAAGGGGCCTGTATTTATATAGTACTATCTCAGCTATGTACGGAAGACAGAACCCTAAGTAAATTGCCCTTTGCCCTTGTTTTTCTGGCTATTACAGAAATGAACAGTATATTGAAATAAAGTATCATTTTTATATCAGCACAATATTAGAGTCCAAGGGTTGAGCTGTTTCTAAACTAGTCTCTATTTAAATAAATCTGGAAAGTAGTGCCTAAGTTGTTTTACAGGCTCAGTGTAACAGAGGAAAATTAAGCAATTCATGGAAGTGTTGGCTAAATAAATATGAAGAAAAGCCACTACTAGTTCTTTAGTTTCACTCAAAAAGTCATTAGTGTTTTGTTGGGTTTTTTTAATTACATAGCTTTGGAACAATAAAATAAAGTAATTTTATATCTTTTCCTCTGGTTTATACCCTTAAAGGATCTTGTCTTCATAAAGATTTTGTTTGCTAGGTTTTCATGCAGTACTGTAATAATTCTTTGTAATAATGCTCGAATAGAATTTTTTTAAAGCTATTTTAACAATTGTTTTATTCACTTACAGATTCTGTCTTTTAAAAATAATTAAATTTGTATATGTCATTTTTTTTTTTTTTAATTTCAATACATTTTGTTTAACAACTGGATCTTGTTCACTAGAATAAAAATAGGAACATTAGAAGGGGATGTTAAATCCCAAGTAAATATTGCCATTGGAAAACAAACTATGTGGATCAAAATTACAGTTTTAGACTGCTTCACTTCTCCCACCTACTCTTTCTTATAAGAAAATGTAAATAGAACATAAAAACTATTTTGATGGAAGAGACAAAGTTCATCCTTTACTAAAAATGAAAAACAGAAATGAAAAGCTCTGAGGATAAAAAAGCCCCAAACCCCTAACCTCATACTCCAAATCAAAGCCTCAAGAACTTTCCAACCACTGCTACAAGAAAAACATGATTTTCCAGACTTTTGAAAATGCATTCTCCTAATGCTATCATTTCCCTGAAAAAAAGTAAAGTTCAATATATGGTAGATGGCAGCAAGGGTTGATGAACCACTTGCTCAGCTCAAGTCAACTCAACAAAACCTTCCATCTCTTCTACAGGTGGTGCTTGGTCCCTCAGAAAACTGCATATTAAGGCTGTTCAAGCTTTTGCAATTGTTTGCAGTTCAATTGCCTCTTCCTGCACCTTAGCCAGAAACAACTTTCATTACAACTCCACTCACCATTTTAGGGCAACACTGAAGTCTAGGACGACTCTATGCTTGGCTGTTGTTCTAAAAGAACTGAGCCAGAAGTGACCACGTACACCTGGGACCCACACACAGAGCCCAGCATCACACAGGCAGGTGTGGTCACAGTTCACTGCGAACTATGCACAACTCAAAAAGGTCTTCACAGCTCCTTTCAGCTTTGGGTGCTTGCTAATAGTCATTCTGTCCTAATTATTAATAGAGTCTCTGTCAATAAAATTACCCATTTTAGAAAAAACAACCCTCCAGAATCCTTTTCCAGTTCCTAAAATCCTAAAGCACAATATATGATTGTAAGACTCAAATATTTATACAAAATAGGCTGGAAAACAAAGATGACAACCCTCAGCTGAGCTAGTGGCCTGAAGGCCCTGTATTATTCAATCCTGCATGAACATGTGAATGTTACTGCAGGAAACTTATCACCTCATTGTTCAACACTGTAATATGTTCTCCCAAGGCAGACAATTTGGTAATGAAAAGTACACTCCCTTCCAATCAAAACAACCAATGAAACACATTCTGCTCAACTGATTAGTTTTCTTGCTTGAGAAAACTTTGGCAAAGAAAAAAGAATTTCGGCAAATGAAAAACGTAAGAGAACACTGTGTACGAATAGCAAGTATTAGGATTTGTTACTCTTGAGCTCCCCTCTAACTGATGGGGGAGAATGATTTCAGGGGGAGGGGCAGATGAGATCTCAGCATGTACGCACAAGTATGCAACAGATGTATTTCATGGAGCTTGGCTTATTTTATACTGTTTCTTTTTTCCTTATTATACTACAAAAATATTAAGAAAAAAATTCAATGCTATTAATAAAAGCTTGTAAGTTAATTATTCTCTAGTCAATTTAGTGAGGAAGTCCTTCTGGCTGCTTCACAACTGCAACACTTGAAAACCAAGCATTTTCCCTTTGTCAGCAATAAAAGTGTTCCTATGGCTATTGGCTTTGTTTGAAAATCTACTTGGAAATTCATAAGTCTCATTGAACCATTGAATAATTTGCCAAGCTGGCAGGCATTCTTAATGAACCAGGGAAAAACCTCTCTCTGATCACTTTATGAAAGATGTACACTTGGAAGTTACCCTAGAAAACCCATTCAACCGTTATGTCATTAATATCAATACTGCATGTTTTGCAAATCCTGCATTCGGGGAACTACTTTCATTTTTCTTCTTCATGTAGCTTTATCCTGGGCAATTACTGTGTCCTCTTAAAGCAAAAGAAATTTATTTCAAAACACTATTTTAAAAAACAGTGCTGCTGAAAAGCTGTATCCTCACTACTTCTGTAAATAGCGATCAATTAAAAACAGCAGCAGAAGTCAACAATGAGAAATGGCTACAACTACCTGGGCCTTATGAAATTCTGAGAACCTGCTAAGGTCCCAATTCAATAAAGTTTTTAAACATTTCAAAGTCCCATGGCAATTCACATTTCTCAGACATACAATTAACTACCTTACTGAACTTGAGCCTAATGCCTAAAATACCATCTCAGTGTATACAAGCACAGGTCTGTGTAAGGAATTCTCCATTGCAAAATATTAAGGAAACTATAAAGTGTGTCTGACCAACATTGAATACACTTAATCAGTGAGGTTTAACGGTTAACTCAGTGACTGAATTAAAGGTCAAATATTCAAAACCGGTATAAAAAACATCTTTACTGAACAACTTATGAAAAGGAAATTGTGTGTCATCTGAGGCCACTAAACAAATTACATTACTGATACTGACAAGAACTCAGTGAAAAGTTTGCCAAACATTTTGCTTGTCCACAAAGTATTCAGTGAAAAATATACCAAACAGGTCGCATTACACAAGCAACCATTTTAAAAAGTCAATGTAAAAAGAGTAATTATATTCCTAACTGCTGTTTTCCCCATCCGTTTTCCAAAACATGTAGAGGACAAACATCACGTGGATCACTTTTCAGTCTCATTCTCAGGTTCACTGTCTCCACTATCACTGTCTCTTCCGGGGTGTTCTGGCATTGTTCGATGTTCATCCACTTCAGCCACTTTCAGTTCTCCTTCCTTTATCATTTCTTCCCCTACCTTATTTTCTTCTTCTTCTGCATCTTCCTGCATGCCTTGCACTTCACCTTCTACTTCGGTCTCTTGCGATGGAGTAGTTTCTGGTTCTTCAATCATGGCAGGTGGGGGCAGTAAACGCTAGATGATCAAAAAAGAATGGATTTTCAGGTTTTACAACAAATGCATCTGTTTGGGCATCTATTCCTGTTTTAGCTTGAACTGTTCACCTTATATTTAGGATTTTGCATTAGATAACAAGTTGACAACAAAGACTTAAAATTTAGAAGCCCTAATCATTTGTAGGCACTTAACTCCTATATAAAAAAAATTAAGAATAATCTTGGATCAAACACTGGTTTTATTAGACACATTTTTTGCCTGAAAAGAGGGCGTTAGAAACTCAGTACTTCCAATTCAAGGATATCAAACACATTTCATTATCCCAAACAGCCAGACAAGTAATAGGGCTGTGGTAAATCCCTACTTGGAGCAACAAGCACATTCCTACCGTAATCTCATCTATTACCATTTCAAACTCCTAGATATGTTTAACTTGCTTTATGAGGCCTTTAACAGGCCTGTCTTTAACAAGTCATTCCAGTAATTTCCCCTTGAAATGTCTTATAAAATGCTATGTGAACTTTATCTGTACTTATACAAGTTTCACCCACAGCTGTAAGTGTAGAACAACGCAAGTTCCAGTAACAGTTAAAGCAATGCTTAGATATTTTTCACATAATACTTCTGGAAAAGTGCTTTAGTATATTCAAAGTGTTTTGCTCGCAACCAAAAATGTAGTTTGCAAAACATTATAAGCAGCAATGGTAGCCATATTACAGACTTCGGGAAAAAAAATACCAAGAACACAGTGAGCTGAAGAGAATGAATGCTATACAACTCCAGGCTGTACTGAAATACTCATACTTTTTGCAGCCTGATATTATTTAATGACATGATGGATATTTCCTTGTAATATTGTGAAGCATTTTAATGAAATGAAAGCTCGATAAACCTCCCATGGATGACTGTTTAGTTTTGTTTTGCTTAAAGGCAACTTGGCTTCACATGACAAATTAAGTGTTTAATTACAGTGAAGTCTTATCTTCAATTAGATGACACTAATATTAGAAATTTCTGACAAGCATAGGCAAATCTATGAAGCAATTATGACTACCAGCAAAGATATGAAAAGCATTTTTATAGACTTTGAAGTTATCACACTGGTCCCTATAATACATCTGTTCACAGAAAAAGTGTATTTCAAAACCAGAGATCCTTTAATTACAAAAATATATTCTTGATGCATGAGACAAACTCAGACTTCTGTGATTTAGTTAGATGCATGTTGTGCTTTGTGACTACTACTGTTAAGACTAGCGTAAAAGAAAAGGAAAAATATCATGTTGTCCTAAACAGGGTAAAAGAAATTTAATGCTTGCCTTTTTTTTTTTTTTTTTTTTTTAGTTCACGTTTTGGCTTCTGCAAGGAGAATGTGATTCATTGCCACAGTAGGAAACCAGCAGTTTTGTAACTAATTTTAGCTAGCAATGGATAAGATTAGGATGCTAAAAAGAATAACTGGTATTAGGAGAAGGATTGGGTCCATATTTGACTAAGGTGTCAAACAAAAATTTTGGTAAAATTTAGATGCTACCATCTGCTTGACAGGACATGCATACACTTCTCAGTTTTGAGAGGGCTATTTATTTGCATCTGAATGTGACCAACTGCACAGTTCACCAAGTCTTCATCACATACAATTTGCACGGTTGAGAGATCTCCAACTATATTACACAAACTAGGTCCAACACAAGTCTCGTAATGCGCTTATAGGACTGGGTTTCTAACATAACAGTGTAAGCTTTCACTACTTAAAAAAAAAAAAATACAGTTACAAGAAGAGGAGATTTTAGCAGTGTCACTCCTCTTTCTCTCTCCCCTTTCCTTTACAGCAGACAGATAATTAGAGCACTTCCCAAAATAGTGAGAAAGTATCCTGTCCACCTGGCAAAGGCTTTTTCTGGGTAGCACAATGCTTCAAATTTGGATGAAGCTATGCCTCCCAGAAGAAAAAAAAATAATCCAAGATTCACTGGATAAGAATTGCAGAGGAAAAGAAATTTTCTATCGGAAAGTCTGACATTCAGTTAAAGGAGAAGTTCTGGGTTCTGATCTCTACTGATTCCACTGTTCCATATTAGATGAAACAGTCACTGGAAGGAAGAAGGAAGGATGAGGATGTGATAGAGAAACATCCTTGCATTAAAGAATAGAACCTAGATCTCACAGACAAGTACCTTGGACTAATCTGTTCAAGGATACAGAGCCATGCTCACGCTCTCTCTTCCCACAGCCAGCTAATACAGAGCAAGTAGTGTCCTTTTATATAAATTTTTTCCACTTTTGGAAATCCTTCAGAAGAGCAAAAATCAACAAGGGAACTTCAGAGTACCATGAAAGAATAAATTATAGGTAATATAATCATGATACACCCCAGACATTAAGTGAAAGCATGTAAGACCTCTCCCTTTCTGTTTATTACGATCAGCTGCCTCTAGACATCTACAGATCCAAGTATGCTGAGTAAAGGCAGCTTTCTGCTCAGTATACTATCTAAACTACCTTAAAGCTCTGCTCACATACATAAGACACCAAAGTGTTTTTGTTGGGTTCTGAATTCTGCTTCAGGGATTAAACACTGACAAAATCAGGTACAGAAGTGAGAAAGCATCTACAACTGCTTCCAACGCCATGCTATTTTGATTGGTGCTGAACTAGTGCTGAAAAAAATTGCTCCAGAATAAAAACGCTACAGCTGCTAACCAGCCTGGATAATGCAGTGAGCTACCATGGTTAAAATGGTTCCAAGACATGATCTGGTCTTTCTAAACACTGCAGGCTTGTCATGAAAACCTCTATTACAAAACATTAATGCACCATGCCGTGGTGCTACAATACTACTAGCTGCACTTACCTGAAATGTAACACACAAGTTTACTTCAAGTAAATACTGGACAGGCTAGTTCTTTAGTATTAATGAGGAATTTTTGGGCCCAGACAGAGCCATGTCTAGCACTCTGCATGAATTACTGCTGGTTCTGGGCCTTAAATTGGGGCTTGCATTACTAAAAGATACAGCTCTTGCTACTGCAAGATTTTAAAGACCTCAATATTCTCACTCCCAGTCATCAAACCTTCTTGAATTTAAAACATAACAGGAACAGTGTCAAACCTCAACGGCATCTCATGTCACTTACTAAAAATCAATTTTATTTTAAATGCACACCTTCCAAAAGTTAGAAGGTCCTTACCTGTTGATAGTGGCGTGTACTCTGTATCATGTGCATATACATATTGTACACAAAGTTAGCCATTTGAGGCATGTTCTTAATAACATGTATTTGGTGAGATGGTCTTTCTCCATTCTAAGGAAGGGGGGAAAAAAAGTAGACATTCAGCATGCAAAGCAAAACACCATTATTCAACAGTTATTTAACTATATTAGAAAACATAAACCCCAAGAAATTAAATAATGCTTTTTAAAGAAAAAAACGGCTAAATTCTTTAGAAAGATAGGAAGTGTAGGTCTTACACTTTGGGGAACTAGATTAATCATGATACTGCAGCCCAACAAAGAAGTTTCAAAAGGAAAGGCTGGGTTCTGATGCTTACTCCATAAAGCACATTTCAGACTTGGGTCATTTACCTCTTTTAATAAGAAGTGATTAGCTTTGTGTGGCTTGTTTTTTTTTTAAATAACATTATTTTGTTTCATAACAAGACCAAAAGTATGTAACACACTAAAAACTTACCTATTTATCATAAAAGAAAAATATTGAACCACTTACACAGGCAGAACTTAGGAAAAAGCAGTCACAACAGTTACATTGATAACTAAGTTTTGTGGAAAAATCAATTAAAAACAGCTAGTGTGTATCATGATAAAAGTTAACTCTAGGGATATAATTATCCAAGAGGTACTGGTTTAGCAGAGAAGACGGTGCCACGTCTTATATCCCACTCAAAAAAAGTGGGCGAACACACACACCCATTACAGATAGCAAAATTCAAAGCAGCTGTTCCTACCTGTCTTGCTGTTGGAAAACATTCCGTGGGAACAATATGGAGGTGAAGTGGTCGAGCTGTGAGTTGGCTGAAAGCTGGAGTTAGCTCAAAACAGTTCTGAAACAGCGATACCCTTGCAAAGATGTAAAGCCCGAGCCTGGCTCTTGACATGGCAACGACTAATCGTCGGACATCCCTTCAGAAAACAAACAAAATGAATCATGTTCTTTTCACTGATGACATAGTTGCAATAAAAATAACTAGAAGTATACAGAAGTCTTAATTAAAGGAAATATAAATAATCTGCTAACATACGATTTTGTCTTTAGTTTTTTTCCCTACCTACTGTTTCAATAACTACCAAATCCTAGAACCATTATATGAAAGAGGGTTCACTGTCCCGATAATGATATGAAAAACCACCCTTTACTATTTTCCTAGACTTCAGAGGTAAAAATTTACATTGAGAACACATCACAATAGCATTTCTCTATCCCTGAATGAGTTAAGATGAGTTTGATAACTCATCTAACTACTGCTGAATAGACAAGTGTTCCTCCAGCCCACCGCAAACCTAAAGTGCAAGCATTTTAAACTACACATCATAATGCAACTTATGCAGTGATCAAACACTTCCGATACAAAACAAATAAAAAGCTCACTTACAGGAAAGAATCTATGAGAAAATTTAAGGCTGCATTTGTTCAACAAGCGTTACATTCCTATCGTTCTACCAGGGTGAAACCAAGTTCAGCCTATCTGCAGTAATATAAACTAATTATAGTATAAGAGCCATTACTAAAGTGGTTGTGAAGAGGGTACCAGACAGTAATAAAAGGAAGTATGTCTGAACTTCATTCAATCCATAGCATTAAACTTCATTTCTACTACATACTCAAATAATTGAATGCTTTTGTATAATGTGCTATAAACATATTTCTGATACAGAAAACATGTAGTTTAATGACACTACAAGAGTATCTTTTACGTACCTAAGGTGGCCTACAGCTTTGGTACGCACTAGTGAAAGGAGAATATAATCATTTTGTTGACCTTGAAATCTGTCCACAGTTGTTACCTAGAGAATCAAAAACCAAGAAAAAACCTCCATAGGTTAATCTTTGCCATTTCAATTAAAACGTGACACCAAAATTTTAACATCAGCTTCAGATTGAGACTGCAATAAATGGGAAAAGAAAAGAAAATGCTTTAACTTTGGTTTAGTTGACCTCTACCCAAAAATCATCAGCCTGTTCTTTTTGGGAGATGTTGGGAGAAGCTTTTGTCTGACTGTATAGCGATTCTTTTACATTTTTATTCAATTCAGACAGCTAACAGTGGGGTGCTAATACCAAAAGATTGTGGAAAGCCATCAGTTTTATAATACAGAGTTTTAACCTGCAGAATTAGCACCAGACTTTTATAACCAAGTTTTTTATTTGTTTCATCAGATTTGTCATCATACGTTTTATCAAATCATTTCCACTCTGGGTGGATCTTCCTAAAGGTGTGGGTTTCTGGTGGTTTGGTTTTTTTTTTGGTTGGTTGTTTTTTTTTTTTTAGGACAAAATAAATGACAAAGAAAAGAGTTATTCTGCCCCATGTAGTCTGTAGCCTTTCCAACTTCACTGACTTCAGTTTATTTGTATGTCAAATTACAAACAGGCAGAAACAAGGGCACTACTCTATGAAATTCCACAGAATGTAGCATAATAAATGTGTAGTTAACCAGGGAATACTTGCACAGGAAGCTGTGAATCTATTCAATTAGTTTGTTCTATAATATGACAATTTAAAACCAAACAAGCCAGAACCACTCCAATGACTGATACATTTTCAAAGTCACCTTGTTTGGCCGTCCAATCAGTGGATTATTTCCACACCGCTGATTAATGACATCACGGATCAGGTGTTTCTGTCCATTGTATGTTGTCAGGATACTTATCTTGTCTGCAGGATAACCAAGCAGGCACATATACATGAAGAGTGCTACAACATACTCTGCTTCACCAAGATTCTTAAGTTTAAGAGGAGAGGGGAAAAAAGAAACAAAGAAAAAGAAGGGGTTACTCAACTTGTAAAGTTGGAAAGAATAACATCTATGACATTATCATGTATTTAGACAAAAATCTCAGTGCTGAGAAATGTCTATAGATCTGATCTTTCTTTGTTCAAAGCCATTTTGAAAGAACAAAAGAACCACAAGCAGGTTTAGTAACTTCATTCTGATTCCTCTTCAGAGAATTGCTGAAAATCTCTACATTACTGTTAGTCATTGATTGACACTTTCCAATACCTACTCAGAAGCTCCCAGTTTTATTTCACTATGAGATTAAAATCTAAGTATTTAATAGTCCATTTAAATTATATTTATGAGATACTGAATATTTACACATTTTTATATAAATGCATTTATATGCTTCTAGCTGTCTGCCCAACAGAACTGCCACCTTAACTGTATTATTACAGAACTCAACCAATACCGTATTTAATTTTTTCTTCTTAAAGGTCACATGCCAAAAAAGCACCTGTTACATAAACCTGTGGAATTATTATTTGTTAAAAAGTATTACAAGTTGATAGTCTACAGATACCTGTATTTAAATACAAGGGTTTAAAAAACACAATGACTCACTCTCCAGTAAGCTGAAAGTAAGAACTAGTTCAAGTAGAGTAACTAAACTCCTTTCAACTATTAATTAGGAGAGAGACATCTGGATTATCAAATCCAGTTATTTCTACTGAGGCTATACCTATTCAATTTCAAATGACCAGCTGTTATTTTGTATTGCATAACTTTTTTTTTGTGCCATTACTACTAATAAATGTCTAATAATGAAGATAATAATAAATGTCTAAACATAATTATTTACTACTAATAAAGCATCACTCTTCTGGCTGTAGGAAGTTTTGTCCTATTTCCAGACTGAAGTTATTCATAGCCTGTTTAAATCCCTTTTCTGTCAACAAAAACTATCTTTCAGGCTAAAAAGTTATTCTCAATTGCTCACATTTATTCCTGCTCTATTTATACTGGGAATCTTATCCCCACTTGGTATATGTTTGACTAGGCTAGGCATACCAGCCTCCTTTATTTCTTCTTAAGTGGGCTCTGCATTACTTGGAAAATGCAGTTGCTACACATACCAAACACCTGTGGGCATAAAGCTATTCTACAAATCTTAATCCTCTTTAAGTCTGGAAAGAAATGCCCAAATTCACAAAGAGAGAAATAATACACGGCAGGAATTTGTTATCTCATGAAAAACCATGCAATGCCACCAACATACTCTGCCACCATACACCTCTCCATCCTCAAGATCATGAAAAAAAATTAACTGTCAGACCTATTATAAGAGTTTGCTCATGAAAGCACTGTAGTAATGATAAAGGTGTTCTGTGTCCTCGCGTGAGTGTTCTCAGTCTTTTTTGGCCCAGGAGTGGACTAAAGCAGTGCTCAGATTCTCAGTTATCAGAATCCTGGTTTTAAGGCACCAATTTCAGCTGTTCCACAGGACAACTTTTTACTACTTGTACATTACAGTGTTACAGCTTAGAAACAAAATCATAAGAAACTCTCCCCTCCAAACAACCCTGTCCTCAAACTAGAAATGAGATATACTGGATTATGGCTCACCATGGCTTTGTTCATTAACAGCACACTAGTTTGTATTAAAAAAAAGTGAGAGGAACCCAAGCATAAACTATGAATATCTTTCATACCTTTTAAAAAATGGATTAACATAACTCTCAATGAGTTCACAGGGAAAAAAAATGACCACAAATACTATCATCTTAAAGTATAATGTTTGCTTTCCATAACATTAAACAAAATATAAGGTGTTAATTCCATGTTTGAATTAAACTCATTAACTTGCACACAGCTCCAGCCTCTAACTTTGCTGAGACCCAAACTGGTAATTTAGGCACCACAGTTTGTTTTCATCACTGTTTTTAAAACAAGAAAAATAAGAGGACTGAAAATATAAGCATCGCATTACAAGTGTAAAAAGTTTTCCTACATTTAAGATAAATAGATGGAGGCTGTTGTTGCTGGCTTAATTTGAAAATTTAGTTGAGAAATTCCAAGGCTAAGGTTTTTTTGGCAAAAACCTTTTGGCAAAATTGTTTTACTTCAGCTTCAATGTCTCTCCGCCTCTTATGTATATTTCTTGCACTACTGTTTCATTCTTTTATGAATGGGCTTTTTAGCATTCTTAAATATAGATCAAATCAAAACAGTGACTCTTCAAACTCACATATGTGCCACAGAGCAAACTTTGATCCTGCACGTACAGGGGAAATGCTTCTGTTTATTTCACTACCATGGCAGTACAGCTGAATTACAATGGACTTTAATTTGCCATAAGCCAAAACAATGTTTCATAAAGAATTATACACCTCTCTCATAACATTGACAAAACATAGGTAACAAGCAAAGTCTTTCACATTGAGCAAAAAGCACAACATAATATGGTACCATTTTCAACATTCAAAACTGATTATAAGGTAAAAAAACCCGATGCCTACACACAACTCAATTATCTGAGAACATGAATTAAACATCAGTTTACTGTATTTTGATAGTCTGTTTTCACTGCAGATTTAAAAAACCATATCCAGATTAAATAAAGTATACATGTAATATTTTTCTTACCTGATAGAAATAAGGATTGGGTTCAGACTCTCCCACACCGTTGAAGTCTTCTACGTTTATAAGCTGGAAGTCGTACAAAAACCCAGCATTGGCTGTTCTGAACTCTGGCAGAAGCTGCACGTGAGGTAGGTTACCCAGATTCTTGTAACGCCAGTTGTAGAGGTTACATAAACTGCCCAAAACCACACAGAGATAAACCCCAAATAGTTAAAGGGGGTTCTTGAACTCATTCAAAATAATTCACATACATACAACCCCTCGCTTTGAAGATGAATGCTTCTGTAGGTTTTCAATGAAAGAAATAATACTGCTGGATAGCCTGCACGTATGTGAATGAACATACTTGTACAAGCTATCCAGCAATTACTTTTTAAGTTTTGATCCTGTTTGGTTCTCTCTCACAGAAAACTTCAGATTTCACTTCTTTTTAGAAAGCTCAATGCAGCACACTCACTCTTAAGCCTATTACACTTCATCAGCTCTACACTTTGCAAAGAAATCTAGTAGGAATTTTCACAGGGAACAAAACTTAAGGAATATTAATGCTTCTTTACAAAAAGGAAAGAGTAAGGGAAAAAGGATTTTCTGCATTATCCGCTGTAAAGCCTCTTACTGCAAAAAGCAATTTATTTTCTTATTTTGTGTATTGCCATGTATTAACATGAGATGTGAAGAGAAGCAACCAAAATCTACACGATTCTGAATCATATCTGGTATTTATAGGGACAGCAATATAACCAAAATGCCTCAGTCAGAAATGCACAACAATATCCAGACCAGATAAAGTAGCAGATAGTTCATGGGGAAGCCACCTATAATCAGAAAAGACAAAGCGTAGGAAGGTATGGAAAAAATCCTTGATCCAGATATCGCCTGCAAAGTGAAGGAATTCTTCTGCTCTCTTATCTCTAAGAAGTTCTCTGAGATGTTGCAAAATAGTAGATGGAAAAATAAACTCCATTTATCATCATACTCAGATATAATTTGCATTTTTAAAATCATACTGAAAGTAACTGTTATTCAGTTAAAATCTGACTTCCTCGTGTAAGCTGAAGCAAATGAAACAAAACAACTAAATTACAGTTTTTCAAACTCCTGTCCTAACAATAGGAAAAAAGTTTCCAGTACTATGTGTGCTTTTCCAATTTCTAACCTGGTAGGTTTCTTACAAGCTAGACATGCCGTTTTCTCTGTCTCACCTTGCTCTTGCTCTTCCTTGTGCATCCAAATCAACAGTTGGCACTCCAACACGAACAAACCGTGTAAAGAGGGACTGCTCCATGTTGGAGTATTTTTGAAAAGCCATGTTCTTAATGACTGGTGGCAACTGATGATGGTCACCAATCATAATCCACCGCTTCAAACGACTGAATCCATCCTGGGGGTTCTAGAATTAAACAATTACACAACTATAACTAATTATAATATAATCGAGACACTCAATTACAACACATTAATAGTCAAATTGGCTGTCTTACTCTAAGCCCTAAATTTCAACATTTGTTCTTAAGCCACACTGAACTGCAGTCATTTTAAAGACAACTACTAGCTTCTTTCCAATCTAATACCAGAAAAATGAAGTAGTATTTTAAATAGTCTTGTTTCTTATAAAGCAACAGGTAAGTTTATCTATTAAAATGAGTAGAGAAACATCAGGATAAATATCATATTACATTGTTTTAAAGGCCAAAAGTAACATATCACAGGACAAAAGGAAGAACCAATTATAGAAGTTACAGTAGTAAAAAACCTGATTTTTACACAGTACTGTTACCCTAGAACAGCCTTTTAAACATTATTTTTTGGATTCTGAGATAGTGGATATGAAGTGCCTGAAGCGCCTGAAACAATTTTAGTGCTCATGTCTGGGGCACAAACTGAGCCTGCTTTTCAAGTGTCTCTGTTGTTCATGTGCTTCACCTGTTTACCCCTGGAATTCCCACATGGCCTCTTCCATGACCAGGATGTGCCTCTAATTAATCCTCACCCTGGCTCTTGGACTGAATGCTCTTCATTATGTTTGGTATATCTCTTTCCAGTTCCTCATCATCCTTTCTGTACCTATATTACATACTGACAGAGCTCATGAAGGAAAGTTGTAACATAGGGACAAAAAAGGAACAGATGTCTGGGTAACATTATCCAGGAATTAGAATCCTGAAGATTCCCACTTCCTAGTTTTACAATTCAGACCCTCATTTCTTAAGCGCTTCTGTGATATTTCCGTTTCCCCACAGGAGCACGATTCAAGACAGAGCCTAAAGTTCCTTTTCTTGCCACTTGAAGTGCAAGAGCACTGAAGCTCTCTCTGATCAGAGAGCAAGGAAGGAAAACTGAACTCTGGACTGTCCAGCTCATCAAGCCTGAAGACGCCTTAGTAAGAAAGTAAGAGGACGGAAATTATTTTCAACGGCATGGAAAAAGATTCTTTTTTTTTTTTTTTCCTCCAAAAAGGTTACTGATCTGGAGAAGACCAAGCATTTTATATAATCATTCTGCTCTTATCAGCAATTTCAAACTCGGATAGAGAGCCCTACGAAGAACTCTGTTTCTAAAAATTTCTTACTCTGAATCGCAAGTGAAAGAAATCAAGTACTACTACTCTGTAAGCCTAGTTCTTTAGGTTTTGTTAAAAAAACTCCTCAATTTTCAAGGACTATTTGGAAGGCTCTTGTAAGAACGGTCATGGAATATCCTCCAGAATATGGCTCTATGGTGAAAAGGTCTGCTTTAATTACACAAAACTCTTCAGCTTCTGCATTGCTCATATACACATCTTTCCCCTCACTAGCCTGATGCATCTCGTTATTCAATGCTCATTCAAACATTTGAAAAATACTGTAAGATGCTTATTTAACCAAATAATTTCTTTATCAATCAAAACCATGGTAAAAAGCCACACAGTATTATTCATTACACAGCACTACAGTACAACATTATAGCATTAAATTCAAGACTGCCAAAAAGCAAAAGCAATAGCCTAAAGTATTACACGTGTCTTTGTGCAGAGATTTGAATACCTAATTGCAGGAGAAGCCATCTAAATGACAACTTATGCCTCCATACTTTTCTGACAGTTAGGGAAATCTAACTAAGCAGCATGAAGAAATCTTGTATTTCAGGTTTAACTAAACTGAATGTTGTTCTAGAGACTACAGTGAGGATTCACTAAGCCTGCAGGACAGAAAGGAACTAAGTCTATTTCATTGTATTATTACAACTGATGAACTAATAAGTGAAAGGGAAAGAGAGCTTGACTGTCACTGTTTTATGATTTGTGAGAAGGCTAACCCAGTAGAGGTTTGCTCTCAAAACACCCCAAACAAGATGGACAAATGTGTGTTCCTGTTCAGAGTTCAGGCAGTATTTGGGGTTTAGAGGGTGAATCAGTGCCTGCCTGCTCAGAATGATAAAAAAACTCAGCAGTCTTTAACACAGAAGGTGTTAAAGAACTACATTAATACCCCTAAAACTTAAAAACCTACAGAATTAAACAGTAACTAAGAACAGGACTTGGGCTTTAATAGCAATATGGTTGACTTGGACATGCACATTCTTTGTGCACTAAGCCCATACTGAGCTACATTCCTGCAATTGTATTCTACTCTCCATTGTTAAAGAATAAAGTGAAAAATTATAAACTGCAATTACAAATGTATCAAATATTTCATGGAGTTTCTATCACACCTTTTTCAACTGAGATCAATTTTCTTTTAGAAGGAATATCCAAAAGCTTGGATGTGGTTTTCTAGAAGACTTAGAATTATTGCTTTTCAATGAAAATATCTGCTCCAGGCAAAACTTCTGAAAGGAAACTTAATTTTAGAATATAAGCAAATGCAGACTGTGTGTTTTTCAGAAAGCCACTAAAAGTAAGAATCAAATCAACACTATAGACTGTCTTCAGTTTTACTGACTTCCCACAGGTGAAGAGTTTTTGCACAGAGTTCCTGAGGGAGCCCATACTTCACTTCCAGAAGTGAAATTTTATCTCGTGATAATCTGAGATTACAGAGATAACAGAGCTGCAGATGTGCGAGAAGCACATTTTGCTTACTTATGAAATCCTCTAGCTCTTAAAAGAGGAAAGTGATGCATCTCAAGCTCAGGTTGCTAAAAGCAACCACAGATAACCTTCATTGGAGGCACAAAAAATTTCAAGACAGTCTGAGTGAATGTGTTGAGTTTAGAATGACCAGAGTAAATGATTTTAGGGAAAGATACTCAACTTTAAAATTCACAATGTTGGCCCTCTATTACAACAATCCCTTATGTTACAGAGCCATTGCTACCTGGCTTCCTAAAAACTGTGCTATAAATATCTCCTGTGCCACATTAGCTTCAGTTTCCTTCTTTCCTTCCCTGCATTAGCAGTACCTTTCCAGCTGCAAGACTTCCATTCAACTGCATCACATCTGCATTCCTTTATCTACCAATTGTTGGTTTGCCAAACACAGTAAAAGCTACAGTTTATTCCAGGCTAAACATTTACCAATTAGCTAGACAAAAGGTGCATAATTACTGGGCAAAAGTAGAAGTAGAACCAGTAACCATTTCTTTTCTTTCTGTGGAGTTGTAACATCAATTAGAATGTCTCCTCTCTAATTTGCTCCAGTTTTCCTTAAAGTTATAGGTGCTTGCTATCTCTGTATCTCTGTTAATCCTGACTGAAACTGACCAAACACCACAAGCAGACAGGATGACACAGAGCAATTATGTAAGCCTTATGCTCTCAGGAAACAAAACTGTTATTTAGTAAGAAGTATTATTTTAACAATTTTTTAAATTAGCAATAATCACTATTAAATGAGAAAGAATAAAAGTAACAAAGCCAGAACCTAGTTTACGTAAATATATTTGCTTTTTTATTTTCAGAGTGCAAGCCTGCTAATACTACTATTTAGTCAATAAAAGCAACATGTTTAGAACCTATTAGCTTACTCCATAATATTAAAAAACAAGCATAAACAACTAATGTAGAACAATGTGAAAGTTCTTACTGTCCACTCAAATGGCAAATATCAGTTCCAGGTTACTTTCTGCACAAGATATAGAATGTTAAAAGGAAACTATTGTTCAAGGACACAGACTTTCATTTATCATTTTTTGTCATATGTTTTGTAATTCAAGTCTAACCTGCAACAGGAGAGGTATAAAGGTTTCTATCTCCAGAATCTGAGCAGACTCTTCCATTAAGATGTTGTCATACTGAGAGAGAAAAGGTAAAGAGATATCCATCAGCCAAGTAATACAAATTAATGCTGTTATTCAGCCTACCAAAAGAAGCATCAATTACTCATCCAGTTTTTGATGGGTGGGGCAGTTACAGCAGGATTTTACCTTATAGGCAAAATAACAGTATTACTAAAAATCCATGTCAGAGGGTGAAATCCTACTACATCAATGGCAGATCTATCTGTACCAATCAGGGCTTACATATAGGAGGAATCCATGACTGAACTACATTACATGCTTCCCATATGCCATAATCCATCCGCAAGAGAAAAGCTTTCCGCAGTGGAGCAAACTAATTAGGTATCTTTGCATTGAAGCAGAAAAGGAGCACTTTTGTGATCCAATACAGTACATTATTGGAGAAAAATAATACTGAAAGTATTATTGGTGGTGGGCTTTTGCTTCATTTGTGTCAGATAAAAGTCTGTACTAAATGAATACCTATGGTTAACACTGCAGAGTGAAAACAGCATTGCATCATAGTTCTTCTTCCTCAAATTGTTCATTTTTTAGGTTAACAAAGTTATAAAGGCCATGTTTTTTGCCCAGTTCTGCCTTTATTTTATTACTCGATCATATCACTGCTGTTCATGATCTAATATGGCAAAACTAACTTTTTTTTTTTTTAATAGAGATGCACTATTAAGCATTTTTATATATACAGTAACTTAAAAGTGATCTCAATTTACTTACAGAAGTTAAATTTTTCTTCAGTAAAATTACAATTTGAAACACACTGGTAAAAACACAACTCAAAATAATCTAGTTGCCTAGATTCAGGACAGATTAAAAGGGGGGGGTGGGGGGGAACAAACAAACCAAAAACCAAAAAACAATTAGTGTAGTAACACTAGTATAATCATTACTTTGAAACCTAATTCAACCAGGTCATGTCGTTTCAGAGCAGCGTGAGTACAAGTCATGGCAATGATTTTTGCTTCTTTCACCAGCAGATATTTGGATCTATCCAGGCCACTGCGAAGAAGTTCAAACGCTCTAAATTCCTGTGGAAGAGAAAAGAAAATCTTGAAAGTCAGAATACAAAAAATTATTGCTTATAAAATGTATTAATTCAAATTATCTGGCCACCTTCTTAATATAATTAGGCAAGAAAGTTATGACTGTATCTACTGTTAAGAATCCCATCTGAATAATTTTTTAATGCTAAACCTGGAAACAACAATATTTCAAAAATCAATCTTCTAAAAACATATCCAAGAATTCTGCAACCTCTGTGTATATATATGAATTTGCAGACAATTGTTCAATTGATTCTGAGGAACCCTCTCAGAATCTCCCAAAATTGTGTTTTACTACATCTTCTTGTTTCCTACTTTACTGCATCATAACATCACATCAAGTTCAGTATTAGAAAGACCAATACAGTTAATATGACCAAATGATACCCAGATCACCTTTATCCTAACTTTTGAAAGCTTCTCAAGCAGTTCTGGGAAAAATAGATAATCTGTTTAAGTTACTTCTAGATTATCTGATTAAAGCCAATTCACTGTAAATACAAAGACACTGTGAGGATCAGAGGAGGCAGTGATAGGTGCACCAACCCTAGTAAGCTAATCAGTGAAAATGGAACACACAGAATGGCTGCTTCCTAAGATTAAAATAAAACAGATTATACCCTTGTCCCTATTGTGAAACATGCCTATATTACTCAAAGGTAGAAATTCTCACCTGAATGCCTTGCAAGCTAATGAAACTGCCTAGAGGTATATACTCCTTTTAGGATGTAGGTCAAAGGAGAAATTTGGAACTGTGTGAGGTTTTTTATAGGATTAGCCAGATCCACTTACCTTTAATATTTACATGTCTTACCTCAAGCTGAGTGAATATTTTCCTAATATGTCTAAAACACCCTTCAGCAATTTCCATATCTTCTTCATAGGACTTGCCTTTGAAAATTGGTTGAGGAGCATTTGCAAAATACTGGTGAAAAGGAAAGAAACTGGAGACATCCGTAACATCTGGCAATTTTCCACCTTTAACTTTCACTTTGCTGATATACTCCTCCCAACGAGACATTACCTATGGCAAACAAAAGTGTCATACTGACATGTTTTTATATCATAAAGTCATTGGCAAGGTGTAGTCTTGCACACATAGTGTTAAAAAAAATTCTCACAAAAGCAAGGTATGTCTAAATTAGCATTTGACCTTGTATCAGGACAACATTTTTGAAGTTGTGGTGGGTCGACCTTGGCTGGCTGCCAGACTCCCACCCAGCATCTCTCACTCCCCCTCCTCAACAGGACAGGGGAAGAAAATAAGATGGAAAAGCTTATGGTTGAGATAAAGACAGGGAGATCACTTAGCAAGTACCATCACAGACAAAACAGACTTGATTTGGGGAAACTTATTTAAGTTATTGCCGATTAAAAATAGAGTAGGATGGTGAGAAACAAAGACAAAACCAAAACCACCTTTCTTCTCCACCCCCTCCTTCTTCCCAGGCTCAATTTCACTCCTTCATTTGCAACTCTCTTACCTCCTCCCTACCCTGAGCAGTGCAGGAGGAATGGAACTTGTCATTCAAGTTCCTAACACCACATCTCTGCCACCCCTTCCTTCTCACACGTCTCCCCTGCTCCAGCATAGGCTTTCCACAGGCTGCAGCTTCCTTCAGGGCATATCCACCTGCTCCAGCATGGGGTCCTCCATGGGATGCAGTGTGGATATCTGCCCTGACACAGTCCTCCATGGGCTGCACGGGGACAACCTCCTTCACCATGGTCCTCTCCGTGAGCTATGGGGGAATCTCTGCTCCAGTGCCTGGATCACCTCCTGCCCCTCCCCTTTTTCTTCTGACCTTGGTGTGTGGGGTTGTTCCTCATACTCAGTGCCCCCAGGTGCTGCACAGTGCTTTCTGACCTTTTCTGAAAGATGTTTTCACAGAGACACCCCCAGCGTCGCTGATGGGCTCAGCTTCGGCCAGCGGTGGGTCCATTGGAGCTGGCTGTGTCCAGCACGGGGCAGCCCCTGGCCTCTCTTCACAGAGGCCACCCCTGAAGCCCCCCACTACCAAAACTTTGCCACATAAACCCAATACAGAAGCAAATCTCTTGATTGTCTCCACTTACAGTACTTTGGTTTAAATACCAAGTTGGATTCCTTTGGGACGAAACTGAACCAGAAGATGAGCTCTAGCAGTGCTCTTAGTACTCTGTAACACCTAATGACCATTTAATGTTTAGGCCCAAACTACAGCTAGCCCAGACTAACTTCTGTAAAAACATATACAGTGTATGCATTTAATCCTAACTACCACTCTACAAGTCTACTTAAGCCACACTAACTGCTAACGTAGACCATGTTACTGAAAAATACATGGAAGGGAAATGAGGGACATACAGAAAATCACCATTTTGTATACTATGCATCTGATTTCACACTGGCATTTAACACCATAAAAGCCTTCTAGCAGAATCATCAAGTAGCTGCTCTAATGCTTGTCCAAAATGTAAAGCAGCCCACAGATTTTCCTATCTGAAGGACAAACTTCAGGTTAGAATCTTTGCCAGCAGTCATGAAGAGCAGCAATGCTAGCCTTTCAACCGGTGAGTCATCAGGCAGGATTTAAAACAATAGCAATAAAAGTAAGCAATGTTGCAATTATAGCTTTAGCTCTTATTGAATTTTGAACCACCAAAGAAAATGCGGGCTTTTTTAGACTCAATTCTGAAAAATTCACTTCAATTTTTACAAAGTGTTTCATAACATATTGAGGTCATACTCCGTAGAAGTATTTCAGTCCTTACTTGGTATAAGAAAAAGTGGCCAGCTGTTTCGCAAGTGTAAGAAACATCTCCTGGGACTCCAAGACTCTCTTGTAATCGCCCAACTTCTCGTAGAAGTTCAAGTCTTCGAGCCAGCACGTAATTAACTCTTCCATATCTACAAAATGGATTAAATATAAATACGTTTAAATACAAATTATGTTAATTCAAAACTGTTTTATCTAAGTATCACAACGAGGGATCACAAAAAAACCAACACCCCCCCAGAAAAACCCCCTCACAACTACTACCAGGTTCCAAAACCCAAGAATTTGCTACATGCTGACTATTTCTATCAGTTGAGCCCTAATAATTTACAAAGCCATGCAAGAGCCTTTACTGTAGAAAAAGCTCCTTTTATTCTATCACTTCAACAAAAGCTTCCTAAGCGTTAGTAAAACATTCTCATAATGTACCTGTAAAGCAGAAAAGCATTACTACCAATGTACGGTTTAGGAACTATGGTATGCTACATGTTACACAAACATAAGCAAGTTATAAAAGTCTATGGACCATCATAAATGGAACCTATATCTGAAGCTTCAGTATGACAAGGCTGACTTCCTTTGGCAATATACAAAATGTGTTGCAATAACGCTTAGCCCACCATAACAGACAGGTCTACATCCACGCATAGGAGGTTCTATACTCGCAGCTGCCTGGTTCAATAACTTTTACGACTGATTAGCTTGTAACCTACTCCTTCCATTCTTCCTCCTCTTAATTCAAGCCCAATTTGTTTCCTTTATAAATCAATTTCCTTAATCCATGCACTCCCCCCCTCCCAGAAGCAGTACAAGAAACACAAAAAACAATGTATCACATTTTCTAAAAAAGAAAACAAATTAAAAAGTGGTATAAATGGGTGGAATAAGTGAGAGGAACAGGACACTTTCTTTTAAAAATGCATAGATAGTTAAAAGCTCAAATGAGAATAAAGGCTAAATTTCAAGTTCTTATTAAACTTCCTATTCAAAAAACATGCTTTCTGCACAGAAAGAAAATAAAAAGACACAACCCCTGGTAATCACAATTAGTTCTATTGTCTTATTTAGAAGGGTAAAAGTAGTTAAAGCTGGAGATTTTAATTTACTAAGACACAACTGAATATGATATTGTTCACAACTGGAAAAAACAAGTTCCTCAGGAACTATGACAGTTAAGATCCCTGGAATACTAAATAGTATTTTCTTCTTCAACAAAACTAATCCATTATAATTACAAGTGACTGAAACCAGTTGTTTGGGGTTTTTTCCTCACACTTTCAATGTCTTCTTAATTCTCACAATTCAAGTCATATGCCTTCTTTTATGTATTCATTCATTGCTACAAAAATTTTCTTTAGCTGTGATTCCCTTTCTGTTTAAGTGACAGTACCAGTTTAATCAGCTCCTCTCCACCTTGTTCTTATACCCCCTGCCCTGCTTTGCTGTGCCTGCAGAGGGAGCAAAATAGGAACACTAGGCTTGCAAGCAATAGAAATTCCTTAAGCAGTATTGTGCCCTCTAAAGCAGCCTGACAGAAAAACCACGAACTCAGAAGCAACCTAAAAACAAACAAAAGGCATATGGGAAACAAACTCCTCTTCTCACAGTAGTGCAGCCCACCTTCAAATATATTCCGCAACCCTTATTCCTCCCTCCCAAACTGCCAGAACCCATAGGACTTTGCAGTAATGTCCCGTAGGTCTGGAGTTACCCTGAAAAAGAATGAAAATAGACAATGCAGAGTGTTTCAAAGAAAACTCCTTCTAATTATGAGCACTACTGTTCAAGGAATATACTAAATCGTGGATATTACTAAATAAATATCTGCAATGGCATAATTTCACTGAGATTTTGGCTATCAAATTTCTGGAATAATTTGACTACGTCAAAGCATTCAAATTTAAAAAAAATAAATCACAAGGTATTTATTTTGCTAAATGAAACTCAACTATGCATATGTGGGTAACTTCTAGTGCCTACATATAATTTTTACTACAGCTTTTGAAGTCAAAGTATTGCTATAATAATCCAGTACTGGACAGTTCAGTTATTTCCAGTGCACGACCCTTATATCCCTGCTTACATTTATGAATGTGTGTAATCCTACTGACGTCAATTGGACTAACACATAACAAACGTACTAATATTTACAAGAACAGGTTCTTAAGTCTTTGTACTGATATAGACTTGATAGCTTTCTTTATGTATGTATTATTCAAAATGTGTTATTTACCATGTAATAAGCAACTTTGTAATCAAGCAATATTCTGAAGAATTAAAAGCAGGAAGTTCAATTTCATGTTTATATTTACGTATGCAATATTCACCATGCCAGTAGAAGTGGTATCATATTTGCACAAAAAATTCCTAACTGCAAAAACCTAACTTTATTATTCAACCTTCTCTCATGAAACAGATCAATTATCTAAAATGTATATGGGCCCAGAATATAATGAACTACTATTGTTCAAGCAGCTGAGTTTCTGAACAAGCAACTGCCCAATTCTGCCTTTGGATTCTCAAGAGAACATAGTTTCTCTACTGAGTAAGAACCAAAATTACTTAACCCTGTACTGAAAACAAGTACAGTCTGCATTACTGGGATTCAAATAATATGAGACAGGTAAAACTTGCCAAGCACAGCTCCTGGCTCATTTACAAGGGAGGTAAAATGGATTCAACACATACAACTTGCTACAAGGTTTATACAAGCGAGTTTATCATTGGCACCTCCTTTCTCACCTGCTGAAATCTTTCTCTGTCTCTAATTCCTCTTCTCCATGACCCAGACGCAGGAGGTGGCGCTCATCAATGTCTAGAGCCATGATTTTTTCAAACAGCTGGTTCAAGGCCTAAAGATTGACAAGAACAGGAGAAAAGGTAGTTTTTAGAAGTTCAGAGGCTCTCGCAGGGGAAAACTGAAGAACTACTGGTAAGCCAGCTAGGAAATTATGCCTATTTTGGTATAAATGGAAGCCAGAGCAAACATGAAGTTAATACTGAAACTAGAGCTCTTAATCCTGACAACAGGGAAATTAGCCTAGTAAAATTCTTGTATTTGCATACTTTATACAACAATTAAGTTTTATTTTACAATTTTAAAACAATTTTAAAATTTGATTCCATCACCTAGTTAATTTAGTTGATAAAGCTATCACTTTATAAAACTGTCTCAAGAAGCACACTTTGCAACACTGATATTGTTAGATGACTTTAAACCATTCAACTTTTACTGTACATTAGAAGAGCGTGATCTGGTATTGACTGGCATGTGCTGTGACTCTATTCCATATGGATAAATAAATTCTGCTGAACTAAACTTAAAGGTTTGCTACGTCTCCTGCCTTAAACTCTTCAATTCTCTAACAGCTTAATATAAACTGTCCAATTCAGTGTATTTCAAAGGAGTAAGTTTGTAAGCACTGGATCATGAAGTTATGAGACTAAGAATAAGCATGAGCAAGCTCCACTTCTACTTCAAGTCAGCTGGAAGTCAGGCAAACTTCTTAAAGTACAGCATCAAGGCATAGGGAATGAACCCTGCTGAGCTCATTTCCTGAAGTACAATTTCAAGTTCATGTTCCCATATAAGTCTCATCTGGTAAGAAGAGTCTCCTACCTGCTTCAAATTATTTCCTTCCTTTTCTCCCCAACGGACATGCTCTCAACCCTTTCTCTCAGCTTCACTATCTGTTAACTCTCCCGCAACCCATTGTAGACTGGCCTATATTATTCCAGGTTGTAACTCCTCACCAAAATGAAGTCCCATCCACTATTCTTCGATCAACAGCGTAAGTGCTTGATCTTGCTTTGATGGATAAAGACGAAATGTTTTTGAAGTAGTATGTTCAGTTAAAATAGCTCATAACTGAGATAGGATAGGCTAATTAGGGAGACCAGGAAATAGATGACCCTGGTTTCCAAACAAATCCTTCCAAACCAGATGCAGAATTACAGTAAGAATCTTCAAGACTTTTATCATTATTATTATTATTATTATTATTTTAAATATGCTTGAGAATTAGCAGCTAGACTCCATCTCTTATGGATGGGAAGCAAGCATTGAGCTGAAAAGGCCACAATACCTTTCATGCCTTCCCTGAGAAGCACAAAGCACAGAGCAACCAGTGTCTGAGAAAGTTACTTAGCAAAAAATCTGGCACGCATGCAGTGAATGTGCAACTGTAAGAACTGCACAGACACTTTTTCAAAATACTTCCTAATTTCTACCCCCAACCAGTTAAATATATTGAAAACTTCTGATAAATAGCTCAGAACTACAAACCTGAAATTCAAAAATTTAATTTCACATTATCAAACTGGCAAAACTGCACACAAGCCGTCTCAAATTTTTATTGTTAAGAGACAACTGCAATCCCAAACCTACTGATCTCAATACCTGCTGTTCTTCTTGATTTTAATTACTGGAAAATTTCATACATGACCGACACCTTACCTGATTAGAGTGGGTAACTATAAGAGTTCGTTGTTCTGGGAAGTTATGATAAAGATTAGATATTATCTGGACTGCTACATCAGTCTTTCCAGTACCAGGTGGACCCACTACCTAAAAACAAACAAACAAACAAAAAACCCAAATAAAAAAAAAAGTCAACACACAATTTATCAGAATATTGCACAATACAGTAATACAGCCAGTTGGGAAAAAAGCAGAACAATCTCACAAGACACTGACATCATACATTAACAACAAAAAAGTCTTCTGTTTCATGTACAATTGCTTGCTGGCTTCTGTGAACTTCAAGAACATGTACATACACCGTGAAAGACTTAGCCCAATGGTAAGGCAGATTCCTGCCTAAGAGGAATATGGTAATCCAGCAATTACTTGCTGGCTTTTGTAAACTTCAAGAACAAATACAATATATCATGAAAGACTAATTCAGATTAGTTAGGCAGATTCCTGCCTACGGGGAATATGGTAATGCAGCATATGAAATACTATTCTGTTTCGCAACCCATGAAAACACATCTCCTCAGAGAAAAAAGGCTGTTTAGCTTCAGGACAGGCTAAATACAGGGGAAACAGTGAAAAAAAACACCAAAACACATAACTGAAAAAGAATAAGGTGAGGCAGATATAAACACCAGAAAAAAAGAGTCCATTCTTTTTATTTACTCAAAAATATACAACTGACAATATAGAAGTAATACTGACAGTTAATGTTTTTATAGGCTCAATTATACCAACATTCAAAAATTGACACCCGAGACATTTTAAAGGTATCCAAGTATTATAAAGCATCCCAAAGTAATTTGTTCAGCATTAAGAAGCGCAGAATAGCAGGTTTCACATGTATGTACACATAAAATTACAAATGGCTATGAAATCTCACTTGCTTTATTTAAGGTATCTCATTGATCACTGGATTCAAAAGCAAGTAGGACTGTACTTCTCAAAAATATTTGACAGAAATTCATGACATAATGACAGAAAATAAAACAGGCCTGTATTACATAACTGTTTTCTCAGTCTTGCTTTCTCTCCCTGCAAAAAAGTGTGTGATGTACTAAAAAAAAAAATAAAATCAGAACTACATCCTCAAAACCAAAAAGCTGACTTTGTCATTCGTTTTCCCTTTTGACCTAACAGATACTCATTCTCTAACACCTCTTAAAAATCAACAAATGTGGTTTTAGTAGAAAAGTTCAAATTATATAATGACCACCTTCTCCAATACTTATGAAAGCTGATGGAGTACCAGGCACAGGAAGTTACTTTTCTTCTTTAAAGCCCTCCAAAAGTGAGGTAGACAGTAGTTTATAATGCATTATACACTTGAATTTGAAGGTCATTAATAGTCCAACATATATTAAATGATACTAACAAACAGTATGCAATGCTATTTAACAAAAATAAGACAAAAATAAAAACTAGATGACTTAGAGACCCCCCCCTCTCTAGTATTTTGTGTGTTATTTATATACTACAAAATGGTAATAAAGATTTTAATTTCTCAATCTCCTTTCCTATTGATAATACTACTGATAGAAAACAATACTCCTATATACCCACGCGGGTATTCTTAGATGAACACTGTAATTATGTAAAACCCAGCAGTTCAAATCATTCCAAAAAACGCCTTCCAACACTGTTGAAAAATCAAATTTAAAGCAGCTGTCACTGTGGCATTTTCACAGCATTCAAAAAAAGAGCTTTAATTTCTAAACAGACCCTAAAGTTGATATTCTATCAACAACCTGAAAGTTATGCTGTGTTCTACTAGAATACATATCATACTCAAAAACACTGCCAAGAACTCAGGTAACTTTTATATACATTTACGACACTACTAATTTCAGCATACCTAGTCAGGCAGGGACAAAAGGCGTAACATTCCACTGAAGTTTATTTTTTCCTTTGCCATGCATCTTTTGTGTGCTAGCTACAGAGTGTATAGGGACTGGTAAAACATAAGGAGGAAGGGAAGGAGGAAGAGTATGGTACTAATGAATACCAATACAAAAACCTAAAAATTAGCATTATCGCCTATAGTTTGTAACTTCTTAGTTCTAGAATTCAGCAGGATATAAAGGATTGCACACTACATTTCATAAGACAGCAGAAAAAAGCTCCCTGAGGACAATTCAATGACTTTCATTTCCTTTAATAGTTAGATCAAACTAAAAACTATGCAAGTAATTTAAAACAGCCCAAAATGACAGATGTGGTAAAAGCTTTACAGTCTAAAGCTAGCAATCCAGCCACTGAAAGAGTAAATTCAGCTGCTGTGGAAAGTCTTCAGCCACTGAAACACAGGATACAGTTATACAGAGATCAAATGTGTTTCTGTATGATTTTGTGAATGGGAGGATGTGGAACCTTTCTATGTTAATTTTTCATATTTTTAAACTATTAATAGAAGTGACCTCAGTAAGGCTATGGAAATGGGCATTACTGGTATTTCACTAAATGTACCTAAAGCCAGAATCAAATAAATAAGTGTATAAAATCCTTAAAAATATTCTTACCATAGTTAGCCCAGGCTGCATTCCTGCACGTATAGCTTCAATCTGAGTATGGGTAAATTGAATAGTGTTGCTGTAACAAAGCAAAACAAGATCAGAGAATTGATAGATTTTGCCAACGGTTTTGATAAAAGCAATTGTTTTAACATTTGATTTAGATTAATTGGCTACATGTTTCTCCAGAACTACATGCTTGCAAACTTTTATATAAATGAAACCATCATTACAACTATCTTCTTTATAGACATGACAGTCTTGCAATTTCTAAGCAAGACAGTAAATCACACTGTCCACATGACAACAAAATCATCCCATCTAAAAGATTGTCTATCTTTAGTTATTATTTGCTGAGAATGCTGTAAAATTATTTAGGTATGGTTCTCCTAATATTCAAAGTCCTGACACAATACTAAAAAGACAGTAATTCTCATTGTTCTTCAAGGGAATTTTTTGACAGAGAGGGGATAATAGAATAGTTTGATTTAAATATAAAACAAAACAGTCTCATATTCAAATCTTCTTTTGGTAATGAAATTAAAATGACATTTCATTTATAATCAACAATATTATTTTTAAGTATTTCTGAAAATGCACTGCTATGCATGTGTTACCATTTGTAAATAAGTTTGTATCAATTTATTACCGTTTTGGCTGATTATATGGATATGGTCCCCTGTTTGGAATGACGTGAGGCTCTACAATCAGTGTTTTAGTTTCTTCAGGTTTTTCTTCATTCCTATCCTCTTCTTTTCTTTTCTTTCCTTTACCTCCCTTTATTGGGAAAGTTATCCTGTAACACATAATTTAAGACTACACTTCAACACGTTCACTATGATACCAGACTGTCTTAGAAGATACAGAAAGATTTTTTTGTCACCATTAAGACGAACTTTCACACAATAGGGAAACAAGAATTGCAGATGACAAAGTATTAATAAGGATAAGGAAAAGGAATGACAAATAAATTGATGAAGCAGATTTTAAAAGGGAAAAAAGATATCATTTCTTCAGTCCACCTGAAGAAAATATTCTCCAACACTATGAACTGTGAAACTCAGTTGCCAAAGTCCAAGGAGGTCCACCGGGAGGGACAGAACTGTCAAGTCTAAAAATGCTGGACTACAGCACCACTGAAACAAGACATGTAAATCCCATTTAGCGGTCACAACTGCAGGCATCCTCCTTCAGAAACCATTCCTAAAATAAAATAAGCAATATGGGATTTCAGACTTAATTCTTTATTTTGATTGAATGGTGTTTCCAAAAGCTCAAATTTTAGCTGATGTGGAAATTCTTGTTCTTAGCTTGTATCCTGGTTTCAGCTGGGATAGAGTTAATTTTCTTCCTAGTAGCTGGTATAGTGCTGTGTTTTGGATTTAGTATGAGAATAACATTGATAACATGCTGGTGTTTTGGCTGTTGCTAAGCGGTGCTTACACTGGTCAAGGACTTCTCAGCTTCCCCTGTTCTGCCAGGTGCACAAGAAACTGGGAGGGGGCACAGCCAGGACAGTTGATCCAAACTGATCAAAGGGCTATTCCATACCATATGACGTCATGCCCAGTATATAAACTAGGGGGAGTTGGCCGGGGGGTAGCGGTCACTGCTCAGGGACTGGCTGGGCGTCAGTTGGTGGGTGGTGAGCGGTTGTATCACTATTTTTTTTCTCCCTTGGATTTTGTTCCTCCCTCTCTCTTGTTGTTTTCCTTCTCATTACAATTCATTATTATTATTACTATTATTTTGTTCCATTTATTAAACCGTTCTTATCTCAACCCACGAGTTTTCTTACTTTTGCTCTTCCGCTTCTCTCCCCCATCCCACCGGGGGAGAGGGGAGGGTGAGTGAGTGGCTGTGTGGTACTTAATTGCCGACTGGGGCTAAACCACAACAGCTTGCTTTAATGAGACATGTAAGGAAACTATGAAATTAAAAATCTTTAGGCTGAACTTGAGGACACTAGATACCATAATGCAGAAATGAATACTAGGTGTCTTTAGTCTATCTCATACTGTTGCTTTTCCCATATATTCAACAGGCTGATATACAAGCAATGCTCTGATGCATTTTTGTACAGAATAGAGCAGAAGCTGGTCCTGAGCCTAACTGTAGTATAGTCAATTCTGTTATATAGCTATCTAAATCTTAGTATTAACATATTAACAACTTTTCTTAAAAGAAATAGCACCTCCCTTCAACCACTGAACTCAACTCCACCTGACAACGCACTTCAGCAAGAATACCAGACCAGGACTACTTGAAATTTTGAGATCACCTGAAGGGGGGTATTTGCAGAACTGGATTATCAACGGTCACTTTAATATTGTATCCAGGAAAGCTAGCTTTTAAGTGATCAATGGACAGGAAAGTGTCATTAAAATCCAGTGTTGCAATCTGATTTGGCATTTTCGAATAGTGTGCGCTACTTGGGTCTCCATAGCCGAGAATGATGTCATGCAGCCAGTCAGGAACCACACAATCTGTGTTCATCAAATTCCTAATAGTCTCCAGAACAGCCTGCAAATTAGAAAAATAGAAAAAATGTGATTGGAGAGATTTGACTTTTTACCAAGAAAATGTGACATACTGAAGACTAATGAAGTCTATTCTAAGATGCTAGCATGTAACAGTCTTTAATTGACAGGTGTTTGGTTAGATTGAGTCAATATATATACAGTCTATATATGCAACAAACACCAGTGTCAAACCATGTAATTCTTAAACAATCCTGTTAGTAAAGAGCCAGTAAAGAGAACCATAATAATCAGTAAAGTTTTCATTCCAGAACACTCAGAGAAGAAAAAAAGGCATAGTTCAAAATAACCTATAAACAAAATTAAGTGTCTGCTATGGCCCTAGCTTATCATCTTGGTTTTACAATGAGGGAACAATTCAAGTTTTTATCAATAGGTACACATATTTCTGCTTGAGGTTCTCCTCCAGGACTTTCATAACATCATGCTGTTTATACCAAAAATGCATTAAAAATTCTCCATGGTTATAGTCCTGTGGCACATTGGGTTTCTATGTACAATCTTGGAGCGCACTTCCTTGCTTCTCAACCCTTTCTTTCCCCACTTAAATTCACTAATCCAACAAGACAACTAATGACTCCACAGAGCCCCCAACATGTTTCCACATATATATTCTTCTAAAAAACTTTCAGCTCTGTGGATACTGATTGAGCTATCCATTTCTGGAAGCAGCAAATGGTAAGCCTTATATCAGGCTTTTTGAAGACTACAGACACAGGGCATTTTAAAATAATTACTCTTTACTTTGACCAGCACAAAAATAATATTTAGTGTAACGCACAACTGTTTGGTAAATGAATGCCTCAGCCACACTAAAATCTAGATCCAGTTCTTACTAGAAATCTAATAAATTCAAGAACACCCTCATGCAGCTTAAGGTTTCTCCTTCAACCCTATAAATTTCATCCCTGCAGCCAGCTAAAGTTTCCCTCTAAAAGCTTGCTCTTCACTCCCAAATTAATTTCTCTGTTCACCTGTGGTTATGTCAGTATTTTCTCTCCTTTCCCCCTCCCATGAAAACACCAATGCTCCAGACGCTGGACTCGCACAGAGGGTGTGCATTTTAACTAAGAGGTAGCTGAACTTTAGTCTTCCTATTAAAGGGCTACATTAGTGGCAAGTCTTCAACAACCACCTTACTTGAAACTTGGTATCAGGACATCATGAATCTGTTCTTCAACAGAAGAAACACAGGATATGAAACCTGCACCGATTTCCAGATCCTCCAACTTACCACACCATCAAACATGGACACAAATGGAGGGCAAACATAGTGCATCAGCAGTCCACATCAGGATATAATACAGATCTTCCAAATGCTGATCTTGTAGAGAATAGTCAGCCAAAACAAAGTATGGAATTTTATTCTGACAGTCTAAATTTACATATTCAGCTCCAAAGGGTAGGATTCTCTGCCCTTTCCTGCTTGTGTTGTATCATTCAAGGAATCAAATTAATGTGGTCATCACTCCTGCTTAAACAGTCAACCTCTATAAAGGTTCTGATTCTTCCCCTCTATTCAGCATCGGTGAGACCATATCTGGAGTGCTGTGTCCAATGCTGGGCTCCTCAGGACAAGAGACACAGACATACTGGAATGAATCCAGCAAAGGTCCACTAAGATGATTAAGGGATTGGAGAATCTGTTATATGAGAGGCTGAGAGAGCTGGGATTTGTTTAGCCTCCAGAAGACAAGACTCAAGGGGTGGTGGGGAATTTTATCAATTTGTATAAAAAAATAGTAGTGGGAAGAAGTAAGGAACATGGAACCAGGCTCCTCTCAGTAGTGCCCTGTGAAAGGACAAGAAGCAATGGACACAAATTGAGATACAGGAAATTCCACTTAAATACATGAAAGTTTTTACTGTATAGGTAATTGAACACTGGAACACATTGTGTAGTTAGGTTATGTAGTCTCCATCATTGGAAATATCCAATTCCAACTGTACAAAGTCACAAGATCTTGAGCAACTTGTTCTAGTTGACTCTGCTTTAAGCAGGGATTGGACTAGATCATTTCCAGAAGTCCCTGCAACCTCAACCATTCTGTGAATCTGTGATTCTGTTCCTTCCAATCTCAACCATGCTGTGGATTCTGTGATAGCTCTGTAAAGTTATTAACTCAAAGGCAACTTAGTACTATAAAATTTAAGATTGATGTTAAGTTATATGCTCCATCCTTTCCTTATCTAAAAAGGGTGATTGGTTGTCTACCAGCAGAATGGCTCCTACTATTTCAAATTCAATTCTCCTACTGAGGACACATGTCATAGCAGGTCTGTCCTTGCACAGAAACCTCTGGCTAGTCAAATTCCTAGCTGTTGGAAGAAGTGAACATGCATGGGATAATCCAGCTGGCATCAGATATCACTGTGACACAAAGCATACTCTCAGCTCAGCCCCATTTTATAAAGAATCTTACCTGATGCCTACAAACCACTCCAGAAACCTCCCTCTCCCTTTGGCTCTCCAAGGCACATTACTGTGTTTATTCTTGCTCTTGGTCTTACGAACATTTTAGTATGTGACCTGCAGGACCAGAGAGGTCCTGCACTTAACTTCTGAAGCCTGAAGGTCCTGCAATTACTTCAGAGGCCCAAGATATACTGATGGATAAGTCCCATATTAACTAAGAATATTTGTATCTGTTGCAAATATAAACAAGTGTTTCTAACTTAAATGTATACTAAGCATAGCATAATACATTTGTGCTAAGAAAAGCACGACTAAATTGGAAAACGTGGCTTCTTCAGGTAATATTTCTAAATCTAGATGATCAATTTCTCAGAGGAAAGTTTAAGAAATATGTCCCTAACAGCTAATGTGCTGTTTTTACATCACAACAACTTTGCTTCAGCTTTTCAAAAGTAACTTCTATACATGTAAAAATAGTAAGATTAGTTCTTGTAAGAACTAACACTGCTGACCAACTATAGTGATGTAGTGGTGTCACCTCCAGCAAACACATTGTATTTGCCCTTCCACTGCTGTCTCTTCTGCTTAATTTACTAAGACTGCACAAGTGTTTTCTTGTCTTCTCTCCTACAAGCTCAGCTTAAAACTTCAAACTGCCTTCTATCTGCTCAATACACTATCAACACTCATCACAGTGATACTTTCTTTTCTTTTATCCAGCTGAAGTTAGAAAGGTTTGCAGATAACATGGAATGTTTACACCCGAACTGGTAGTGATGTGATAAATCTGGAAATATCTTAGTTTGTCTTGACAAATGAATGTATGAGACTTAAGTAAAAAACAGCATAGAATGGTGTGCATTGTGATTTACCTGTACATTAGCTGCAAGTACACAGTACAAATTTGAAAGCTACACTCACATCTAACAGCAATTCTGAGCAAACTTAAGCATTCACTGCCACGCTTTCCTTCTGACTACACAAAAGTGCATACATACGTGAATAAAAATCATGTCTATAGTGCTGGCACATCAACAGGCTTTGGCAGAGAGCGCTTGTGCTCATAATGTAAAAAGAACCTGACACAGACACACAACATTAACAATCAGTTCTGGGTTTTTTTTCCATGTAAAGTTATAAAGAACTCTCTATGAAGTACTACCAGTATACCAAACCATAGCTGGATGGCACCAGAATGCTCTGTGCAGACTGCAAGCTACTGTTTCACACCAGAGGCATCTTTCCAGATACAGAAAAGAAAAAAAGTCAGTCTTCCTGCCTCCCTCTTTATCCATCTGCACAGAACTTGCTGCAGAATCCTTTAAAATGAAAATCACTTCAATTATGCAATGCATGATTTTAAGGCACCGAAAGAAAGGCAGTTTTTCATTCATGTTGCATTTTCATAATGGAACACTCACAGAATATTAAAGATTCAAAGGTCTAAATGATCTAACAGCAAAGAAACTGAGCATGCATACAAGAAGTATTTTCAGGTATACAAAACTGTACACCCTCACAGCAAAAAAGGCCAACAGTATCTTGCACTGCATTAGAGAGTTGCCAGCAGGTGAAGGGAGGTGCTCCTTCCTCTCTGCTCCGCACTGTTGAGGCTGAATCATAGAATAGTTTGGGTTGGAAGGGATCTTTAAAGGTCATCTAGTCCAACCCCCCTGCAATGAGCAGGGACATCTTCAACTAGATCAGGTTGCTCAGAGCCCCGTCCAACCTGACCTGCAATGTTTCCAGGGATGGGGCATCTACCACCTCTCTGGGCAACCTGTGCCAGTGCTTCACCACCCTCATAATGAAAAATTTCTTCCTTATATCTAGTCTAAATCCACCCTCTTTTAGTTTAAAACCATTACCCCTTGTCCTATCACAACAGGCCCTGCTAAAAAGTCTGTCCCCATCTTTCTTATAAGCCCCCTTTAAGTACTAAAAGGCTGCAATAAGGTCTCCCCGAAGCCTTCTCTTCTCCAGGCTGAACAATCCCAACTCTCTCAGCCTTTCCTCATAGGAGAGGTGTTCCAGCCCTCTGATCATTTTCGTGACCCTCCTCTGGACCCACTCCAACAAGTCCACGTCTTTCTTGTACTAAGGACCCCAGAGTCGGATGCAGTACTCCAGGTGGGGTCTCACCAGAGCGGAGTAGAGGGGCAGAATCACCTCCCTCGACCTGCTGGTCACATTTCTTTTGATGCAGCCTGGGATACAGCTGGCTTTCTGGGCTGTGAGCGCACACTGCCAGCTCACGTCCAGCTTTTCATCCACCAGTACTCCCCAAGTCCTTCTCAGCAGGGCTGCTCTCAATCCTTTCATCCCCCAGCCTGTATTGATACCGGGGGTTGCCCTGACTCAGGTGCAGGACCTTGCACTTGGCCTTGTTGAACCTCATGAGGTTCACACGGGCCCACTTCTCAAGCTTCTTCTGGTCCCTCCGAATGGCATCCCATCCCTGAATCTGGAGCGCTGTGTTCAGTTCTGGGCTCCTCAGTTAAAAAAAGAGACACGGAGTTGTTGGAGTGAGTCCAGTGCAGGGCCACAAAGATGATTAAGGGACTGGACCATCTTTCACATGAGGAGAGGCCAAGAGAGCTGGGATAGTTCAGCCTGGAAAAGAGATGGCTCAGAGGGTATTGTATCAATGTGATAAATACCTGACAGGAGCAAATGTAGATGAGGGAGCCAGACTCTTCTCAGTAGCGTCCAGTGACAGGACAGGAGACAATGAGCACAAATTAAAACACATGAAATTCCATCTGAACATGAGAAAACACTTTTTTTTACTGTGAGGACAATTTGGCACTAGAAGAGGTTGCCCAGCGAAGTTTTGGATTTTAATTCTTGGAGATATTCAAAACCCAACTAGATATGGTACTGGACAGCATGCTGCAGGTGACCCCGCTTGAGCAGGGGGCTTGGACTGGATAATCTCCAGAGCTGCCTTGCAACCTAAACGATTCTATGATGCTGGAATTATGCCACCTGATCAAAAGAGTATACTATGGGCAACACAGACCACTTGGTCAAAGTTAAATTTATGTCAGTTCACAATTCTAGAAACTCGAATATACATTTCAGCTTTGCTGGAAAACTTTCCTCTTCTTGCTGGTAAGGAAAGCTAAGCTATTGATAAGCTTCCTGAGAAACAACATTTGCTGAATTTATATGCAAAACTGAATTAAAGTTGTGTGCATAACTTTAATCTTACTTATAGGCAATACACAGTATCATAATACATTAGCAACAGGTTTATTTTGAACTCTGACCAAATTCTTTGAAGGCTCTCTTGACAATTAATACCCAAGGAAGTAAAACGCCAAAGAATCATGCACTGCAACTGTGTGAAAACTGTTAGGGCAGGAAAAAAAGCACCATTCAATCTACAAAGCTCCAGTTAGCATACAATCTCTGTAAGGACTATCAAATACATCAGTGCTAAAAATCTCATCTGACACCCTCAAAAGCCCAATAAGACATTGATCCAGTGACGCTCCCAAAAGCTAACAGGTTTCTCTGATTTTCACCTTTTGACTAGTTACTCCTCCTTTTCCTACAGTCCACTATTATATCAGGTAACAAAAATGTTCCACATTCTTTCTTGACCCAAAAGGCCAAATACAACTAATATGTAGGCTACCTGTTAGAAGACTGAAATCATAAACTTTATCCCTTAATCAAATAATGTTTTATTATATACTCAGGAGAAGTAGGAGTGTTCTGATTTTCAGTTACTTCAACACTTAGCTGTAAGGGGAAGTTATCACCAGCTGACATGCTCTAACTTCCTGAAGTGATCCAACGCCACCTAAAAAGCCTAACTACATGCACCTAAAATGCACGTCTCAGTACTGCTGGCATATTCAGACAAAGTCTTATCCTAAGAGTCAATGAGCAGTACCTTACCTTGAAATTGTTTTCTTTTGGTTTTCTTCTCATTATAATATTAAATGTCTCATAAACATCTTCTGCTCCATTTTGGATTGTATTGGTCATGTCTTGTTGATACTGGTTTGGGTCCAGAAATACTCTGTATGTTCTGCAGTCCCCTTTAAGTCTTGGTTTGGGTTCAGGTCCTGCTCGTAATGAAACAGTAAGATTAGAATTTGAAGTAGTGCTAAAAGCAGATTATTGTTCAAATAAGTGATCCATAATGATTCCTGAAATGAAATTTAGACAGATTCGTATGATGAAAATAATTTCTGCATGGCATTACAAACATTTTTATTTAATGTTTTCATCCCATTTCTAATAGAGTTTTTGAATATAAGCTATTTTATTCCTAAAACCAAAACGTACTGGATTTATTTAATTAATCTAATTACATCAGATTTCCAGAGGAAACTAGTTAACCTTTCTCAGGCTGCTTATAGAATTGGTTTGTTTTTTCAATTAGGTAATGAATTCAATGAGCATTGCTTAAAAGGGAAGCAAGTCAACGACTAGGCTGTTAAAAAAACAAAAACAAAAACAAAAAAATCTTTCAAACAAGTTTTGGTAGACTATACCTTCTTCAATGACACGTCCTTTCTCATCCAACATGCCCTGGATTTCACAGCCTCTGACATACACCAAGCCAGTTTGCTCAACGAAAGGTCGTCGTCGGTCAAACTTGGTGCCATAAGGTTGCGTGGGACGTACCGTAATCAAAAAGCAAACATCATGTTTACGCAGACCTGATTCCAAAAAGGAACATTCAGTGATCTGATTGAATGCCATTTTCCTTTTCCATTCCTTTATATGGAACAGAATATATGAAAATTTCTTCTAAATAAAACTCCACCTATTTAGAGAATAATGTGTTCTGTTTCAAAATATGCCTTTAACTTAGAGGATACAGAACCATAGGATACTGCCATCTTTTCCACTATTCTGCACACTAATATCTGCCAGGACTTCAGATATGAAAAGGAGAAATTGACTGCTTTTTTCATGACAACAAACATTTATTTCAAGATTATTCTTCTCCCAATAATCTTACTCAGGTTACACAACCTAGATATTTTAAGCCTTATCTCAAAAGTAGTGTGTCATTAATCTCTTATTCTCATTGCTTTCTTCTGGACTAACTTCCAATTTTTTTTTTACAACAATTTAAGCGCAGTACCTACAACTAGGCAAAATTACCCTAACCAAAATTACTTTAGTTATCTACTTAATAAGGTAAAAGGTCCCTTAACCAAGTTACTTGTTTTCCATGCTACATTCCAGTTTATAAATCCTGATATGACTTGGTTGAGTGTTTTTCTCTTTCCCTCAGCAGTAACATATTGTTGCAGAGTCACATTTGTTTTTGAGTGATAATGATCTCGGACTCTTTTCATTCTGCAGAGCTACTGCCTAACGAGTTATTCCCCCAACATGCATTTGTGTGGTGACTTGTTTTTGCACAAGTTTAGTATCTTAATATTCATCCCTGTTGAATTACACTCTACTTTTAAAATGCAATTTCTCCAAATTCACTAATGTAATTTTGAACACTAATCTTTTTCTCCTGTATACCTACAGATTCTCACAGATCTAAGACACCTTCAAAATTTAGTAAAAACATGCTGTATTTTTCATACGAGACAAATAATTTCTCATTACTCACCAGATATCATGCAACCTAAAGCAGTTTCATCAAGACCCTGTTATGTCAGGCAATGATTCATCAATTCTTCACCTCAGTTTCAATTAAGTTAAAGCATTACTGCTTTTGAAATCACAGAGGCTGTTCTAGTATTTAAAAAGCTAAGTACACCACTATATAGCTACCTTCAGTACACTGAAGTCTGCTGCCACCCTCCTAGCTTTTCTACTTTAATAGAAATCTACATTCCCAAACTTGTATCTGCTTATTTATCACACGATCCAGCTTTAGCATTTGTGCTACGTGACCTGTAATCGCACTATGCAGCTCCAGCACATTTAACAGGTTTCTCTAACAAAAGAGAAGGGAGTGACATTTACTGATAATCCAAGTACAAGTACATGCTTCTATGCCACTTGCCAACACGGTCAACTAAAGTTCAATTCCCCAAGCAAAAGAAGTGTCGCCTGTGGATACTTATAAGAAACAGTATTTGGTACAGTCATCACTTCATAACAACATTCAAATATATTGAAAACTACTAAAATGCACTGGTTTGAATTAAACAAAAATCTGTCATGTCCACATGTATATGGCAGAGATAACACACTCCCCACTACGTTTCCAATATGACATCATTAGCATGCATATTAATTTAAAGTGTTAAGTTACTTTTCCACATTCCCTGTAAAGGGCACAATTTTACAGTTACAAACTGAATGACATCAGTCTGAAATAGTAAACATTCTGCTTCCAATGGACATGTAAATAATAATTTCAATTTTCATTTTAAGAAAGTATAAACTTCTTAGACTTGGAATTTGAGTAACTGACTTTTAAACAGTGTATTAAGATTAGCAAATCTGTATCTTAGATTAAAAAACCCCTTTCTTACAAAGTGTATCTCATCGAAGTGTATTTTGATGAGCACCTATTTTGAGCACCTTATTTCAAAGAACATAAGTACCTTCCCATTCATCTTTGATGTTCTCTCGGACATTCAAATTAATTGTAACATCTGCTCGCACTCGCATGGGCCAGTTTTCACCAATATTGGGCTTTGCCACCTCCACCACTGTGAAAGAGACAATGGGTTGTGCCATCCTAGCCCATCCACCAAAGACCACACCTCCATATTCCGATAACCTAAAAAAACCCAACAACAAAAAACCCCCAAACACCAAAGTTTTGTCAGTCATTATCTGATAACAGATTCATTTCTTTTTTTAAACCGTGAAACAATTTACCTCACAGTCAGCTCTAACACAAAAGTAGAAGTCTTAATTTTACATGCTACTGAAGCAGATTCACGTAATCCTGCATTTTAGAACTGAAGCATAACATGAACTGACTTATTCTTGTATTTCAAGAAACAAAGGCAACTTATGCTGGCATTATTAAAAAAAAAAGCCCTCAGAGAGAGAAGAAAAAGGGAAAATAACAAAAAGCAACTATTGAGTATAAGAGATATCACACCGAATGACCCCTTGAAATCTAAAGAGGATCAAAATGTGGCAGATGGCAAATTCAAGAATACTCAGTAACACCTCTCATAAGCCAGAAGAGTTTGTGGTAAAGTTTCCAGATTTTGTAATGTCAGCCAAGGCTTAGTACTTTTGAAAAACTAACTCATCCGTCTTAACACAACAAAGGTTGGTTGTTAGCATCCAACATACTGTCTTAACACATCTACAGGGATACGTATCAACACACCCTTACAAAATCATCCCATAGGATGAAAACACCTTATAGAAGAAGTTAGTATAAAACAGTACCTATGTAATAATGTAAAATACATTTGTTACTATGTATACACATAGTATATACACAACATCAGTTACTCATTCTCGAATACACTTTGATTACACATGAAGTTGAACTGACTGGTTTGCATCAATTAATAAACATTACCATGGTTTCATCCTACTGACACTATCTTCAATGTCCTGTCTGATCTCGTAGGTAGACTCTAAGCGGAAGAGATTGAAGTTCCTCAGCAGGTAGTCATGAAGAGTCAGAAACTGTAGATTCAATTTGGGAAGTGCAAGGCAGCCTAAGGGGGTAAGGGTAGAAGGGAAGAGGTATTTGATGGACAAACAAAAAGAAAATGAATTAATATATTGGCTCCACGAATTCATAAATATATACATACATTATTCTATAACTGCCATAGTTGTTATCCTGGGAGATTCTAAGAACTACTCCTTTTATAAATATATGTCACTAAAAAGTATACATTTTTCTCCCTCCTTCCCCCAAATTTTCAGGTTTTCTCTAAATGAACCTGCACAAGATTAAAGGAATTTTCATCCTTCTGGCAGTAATACAGTGAACTGTTTAAAGATTGAATCCTTCCCTGTATTCAGGACTACAACAAAATTGATTTTATAAAAATGAAATGCAGGGCAAAGTAATGGTACTTTGGGAATTCAACAATTAAGCCACCATTAAATAATGATGAAAAAGGCTCATTACCTAATAAAAAAAAAAATGCATTATCCAACAATTCTCCAATTCCAATCCTTTACATTTACTAGAAGCCACAAAAAACATTACTGCAGAAAAAAGTTTTAAGCCGAGAAATCAAATTTTAATACACAACTTTTTTCAAAAGTTTCCGTTACTGATTATAGATTTTATTTTTTTTTTAGAATGAAAAACATCAGAAGATTAGATCTAACTAAACAATGAGTATTAAAACTTCTAGCCAGGTCCTAAAGCTTGCATAGCTTTAGGGTAGTCTTAGATGCAAATTTTCCATAATAAAAATTCTTATATGTTTCTCATTTAACACTACGGGACTAATGTTCCAGTTTAACACCTATGCTTAACATTTATGCTTAACACCTGTGAAAGCATCAGGCTTTTGTAACTTGCAATATTATCCTTGACACCTTTTACTGGTATATGTAATACATATTGGCTTTCACATGCACCAAGATACAATGGCAGTGAAGAAAGGCGATAGAACACAGTAATTTCTATTCTGGAAAGCTTCATGGTGATAAAATACTTTAACACATTTCCCAACACCAAGTAACAAACCCTGCCCTGTAAAGCTAGTTATATGCACAAAGGGCAGGGCCTGAAGCAACACCTCTTTAAGGCTGCACGGCATTTATCAGACAGATATTCTTCTTCCCTCATTTTTAAAAGAAAACAGAAACAATACTCGTATCTTTCTTGGGCTAAATTACTCTTATTTAAATTTTAGACCAAAAGAATGTAGCTACTTTTAAGAACACAAAAAACCCCCAAGACCACAAAAACAAAACTGTCTTGTTTAAAATCAGGGCTGGAGAATATAGGGAGACTAAAAAGAGAAAGTGTAAACTGAAACTAGGAGAAGCAAAATAGAAAAATACTTGTAACAGTCTGACAGCAACAGAAATGCTTCACAACAGTGCTATCAATACATGCATAGTAATAGCAAAAGATTTCACCACAGAAGGAAGAGATGTTTCCACTAGCAACCACTGTTACTTGCCAAAATTACATTTCACCGTTAATGAAATTTCTTTAATGCATTATTAAAAATTCACGAAACAGCACAGAAACAGGTATGATGAGCTACTCTTTCTCCCCAACCCCCCCAGGAATAACACACATATTCTGGTTAAAATATTTGGCTAATAAAACACAAAATACATGTACAGTGCATGCACAAGTTAAGTCCTGCAAAGTCAGCCTTCCAGTACAGTCTGAATGACAGTAAAGCTACCCTGACTTGTATTTAAGAACCTGAATGGTCCAGAGCATTAGAACAACCTATGTGTTGTTCACTGAAATAAAAAATAAAATTTTAAAAAATCTTGGTTTATAAATTAATTTCCTAGAAATGACAGCAAACTGATAGAGACAGCAAAATGATAGAAAACTTATCCCAAAAAATTAATTTATGCTAAGCAGTCAAACTTAAGGCTCATACCTACACAAAAAAACTCATGAATCAAAACTACATGGAGGAGGGTACAGACTACTCACTACTCAAACCAGAAACATACTTTATATTAGTCTTTGAAGATATATGTTGTTATTTGGAATTTCCATGTTCCAAATTAAAATTTTCACATTCCTAATGAAAATTTTCATGATACACATTAAAATTTTCAGCATGAGATTTCAAAAAGCACAAGTTTTTTAAAGTAGCTAGACAAAAATACATCTTGTTTACTGCAAAACTTAAAATTACATAATTTCTTGTTTGCAATACCTGCAGTTTGCTTCCTTGATCATGAGCACATCGAGCAAGAGCACTAGGTTCTGAATTTAGAGTGCATACACTACCTTTCAATGACTATGTGTACACTTCTACCTTGAAATCAAAGAGTAAGATTAGTGTTAATTTCCTCCCATCAGCACCCCTTTTTTTCTTTTTGAAAAGGCTTTCTTGAACATACTTAAGAGCAAAGCACAGGCAACAGCTTTTCTGCTGCATGTTTACTACCTGTTTCACCTCACAGTAACTACCTGCGCTACAGCTGGTGGTATAGCACATCTGTTACGCAGATTAGAAGCATATAAATGTCTTTATGTAAACACAGACCTTTGGATTTCTCTTTAAATCCACTATAAATTTCCTAACAATTTCATCTCAGGGTTCCTGATTCATAACTCAAAAAAAGCTGACCTTACTCTAAGACACTGTAAGATGCCAAAGTACTGCATTTAAGTTCCAAAGACAGAATGAACATAGACATCAGAACTGCTTTTTTTTTTTTCCAGCATTTACTGTCCTGTGCAGCATTTACTGAACTACTAATCATACCTTCTCCAGAATAATATTCAGTTGGCACAATATTTTCATCCCAAATGATCTTCTCTGTGGGATAAAGAGGCATCTGGTTGAGTTGCTGAATTTGAGATATTCGTCGCTCATGACGGGAAACCTAAAGAAAGGATACATTTTAAACTTCCATAAGTCAAAAAGGGACAAATAAAGCTATCTTTGAAACATACACATTAATCCGTAAGACTGCTGGTGGTCACTTGCCATCTTCTCTCTTTCAGTAAGTTTTGGTTTTGTTTTGTTTTTTTAATTAAATATAACTAAATGCACACAGTAACATCAAAAGATGAACAAACACATAGTCCAACTATCGGTCATAGTACTACAGTCAAACAATCATTTGGCTACTCAGCTAACCAAAAATGGCACAACAGAACTGAAAATATTCAGTCAAGGCTTAGCAGAGAATCAACTTCAAATGAAATTTATTTTGCTTTCCATTAAACATACGGTCAATAACTAACTAACACTGCTCATTCAGCAACAGCTAGTCTTAATTCCCTCTTTGGGAGAAAAAAAAAATCCATCCAATACTACAATGTCATCTGAACAAATATCTCCCCATGGCATCCATAAGCATCCTATTACTACCATCTAAACCTTAGGAAATTACATGAACGATTTTTAAAGAAATCAACAACCACAAAACAAGCCTATGAAAGATTTTAAAAAACAGCTATGCCATTCTAACACCGATATCAGATTAGTAACCTACAGTAATATTGTTATACACTGAATATCCAAAAAAACCATTATGTGCCTCAAATGGTATTTCAAATGGGCTTGAGGAACCAAATAGGTACTGAATATCTAGATCTACTTTAGCAGATTTTTTGTTTTTAAAGGGGACAAACAGCTTACTACATAAAGAGCAACGACTTTTCCTGAAGAACTCAAAACAGTTGCTGAGACTCGGCTTGCTGACCTTTACAATTACACCAAACACATACATGCTAGTTTCTCAGGGAAACTACATTTATAAATAAACATTTTCAAATACTTAATTTATATGGTTTTAAACCCCACCTTAGTACGCAGTTTACTGCTGTGACACTGCCGTGGTTCACAGGTGGTTCAGCAAAAGGTCCTAAATGGCTACTTTACTACAGTGTGGCTGCTAGATTTAGCTATGTCTTGAGCTTGCAAAAGAAAAAACATAAGCAATATTAATTATGTTTTTACCAGCAACTCCAGCAGAAACTCCTTCCCGTAGCTTGAGCCCTGCCCTTGAGGAAGCGGCGGCAGCAGGCAGAGGTATGACGCCACCTGGTGGAGAACATCGGAGCTGCACAGCAGAAGGGAAAGCAGAAGCTTGTGTCACTCGGACTGATGAAACCCGAGAGAGAGAGCACTTACGTAGCTCTTTTTTCTTAAAAAAAAATTTCCAACGATGAATTTCATCAGAGACCAACAATTACAGATCAGTATTTTAAGTGAAGTTTGAGATATTTAAAATATTTTGGAATTGTTACAACGTGCTCTAGAGCACTTCCACAGGTGAAGTGTGGTCAGCCACAGGTGTAAGCTGAACCCCTCCTCCGCAATAAACAAAGCAAGGTATGAATATTTTTTATTGTTTCAAGACATGTACCTGAAAACAGAACCAAACAACAGAGCACACATTGCCTTTGTCAAAATACAGACTGCTATTCTTTTAATCAGAGCATTTACAATACAATACAGTTAACACAGTGGTCTACTTTTATGATTTCTGTTGTAGTTTTTGCACAGAACAGAGTTTAAAAAGCTAACTTAAACAAGTTAGAGGTTAACTACTGTAAGTTAATTGCTGCTACAATTACTTTAAGCAGCTAGGTGTTTTCCAGAAAATCAGTATTTTCTCACATTCATTAGAAAAAAGGAAAATAAAGATATTTTTCTTATACTGGAATTCTAGTACTTCACTACTAGTGGATAGCGGATGCAAACTCTCCCTGTTCCCTGTTTCAGCAGATGTAAAGGCACCATGACAAGTCAGAAAGACCTGAGAAGTCACATGAGAAAGCACATGAGAAGTCAGAAAGAAAAAAGGCTAGAAATTTGTTAAATTAAAACATACTGAGAACAAAGAATTTAAATTTCATGTTTAAATTTAATTTTTGTAACTTACCTAAGGGGTCCAAAAAACTTCACAAGTGAATCACGAGTATCTACTGCAGCTACATTTGAGAGTGCAAAGTCATATAACTCCGGGAAATGTGCAAATGCTGCTCTCTACAAAAAACCCACATCCAAAAACTGAATGTAAGCATATTAATGAAACAAATTAATATCAATCTAAATATTTATACAAAAGCATATCTGCTTCTGATTCATAACATGTAGCACCCTGTGAACACTACCAGGATAGAAATAAAAACCAAGTGAAATCTCCATTTTTCTAGTTAGCGCCACCTATTTGTTACTCCTGTGCTTCCGACAGTATATTTTTATACACCCTCTTATCAGCATTTGTTCTGTCATTAAAATAAAACATAAAGGGGCAGACATGTAGCCTTGCAGACAACTAAGAAAAACAAGTTTAATTTAACCACGCTTCCTTGAATTTTTTTGTTAAAACTGATGGGAAAAATTCTGAAAAGTGTCACTATCTTTATATGACAACTAATCTGCATTTTTATTTTGTCTCTTATGTACAAGGGACTACTACTGCTACCATATGTGTGTACTGATCTTGAAGAAATGGTGCCACCTACTGCATAATCTTGTTAAGTTCCTACAGCACTTAATTTTCCCTTCTGAATAGACTTAATGGGAGCAGTTCATCGCGACAATATCAAATCAAAAGTGGTGGTGATTTGCTAGAGCATATGATTTAGTCATAGTCACATACGTAACATTAAAGCGTTAGTGTCTTCGATATAGTATAGAAAGTCAAGTTAAAACTATTCCTGTAACTCAATAGGAAAAATAAGGGATTTGCTTTGGGAAATAACTTAATGCCTATTCCAGATGCAAATTAGACTAAAACAACAAAACCAAATCCTGTCCCTCCCAGAAGCACTTTGCCATCTGCCTACCTGTAAAGAAGTAATTCTGTCATAGTGAATTGTTGTCATCTCATTCTCTGTCAAAGCATTTCCAGTCTGATCGTTGATTTCAAAGCCAGTGTAGAATTTAAGCATATCTAAAAGCTGAGACATCATACATATAAATTAGTGGATTAACAATAAGAGACACCCTAGCACAAACAAAAACACAATTTAAGAGGACAAATCTGGGCACCATGCACAAACAAGAGCTCCTCAAAGGTCTTGAAGAAATGGACTAAGGAGTGGTATCAAAATTTTATACTTGGCTGATGCACAAAATTTTGTTTAGGTATCTCATCTACAAGCAATAGAAATAACAGCACAGCCCACAACCAGTGAAGTTTCTTTTACGTACTAGGACTTGAAACTGAATTAATTGCACTAAGGTGACCTAGCGAGAGGTTCACTGAGACGCTGAACCCAACCTATGGCTTGCTGCTACCAAAAGGGAGAGGTCTTGCTCCCTCCTGCCCTCTCTGATGCCAGCTCTGGAATTCATCCTACCTTCCAATAAGATTATTTAACTCTGAAGAAAAAAATTATTCAGATGTGCTGCTGGCTTTGTGTTCCATCAATACCGACCCTCAGAGAAACTGAACAAATGCCAGAGATGGGGGACAGCAAGCAGCAAGAAAAGGAGCTGAGATGCAGGAAAGGGGAGAGATCTTCAGATCCTGCCATAAAAAACAATATACTGTCTATGACTGAGTAAACTGAAGGACAGTAGTGAAAAACACCTGCACTGTAGAACAGTCCGAGGTCAAAAAGAAGCACAGAAGAACGCATTGGTGACAAATTTTGCTATACATGGGGTAAAGCATGCCAGAAGCTGCACTGTTTTCTAGGTTGTACTTTTAAGAACTGTTCAAAAACAGAGCCAGAAATGTAAGAGCAGTCACACACATAGGTACAGGTAAGAAAGAACTACTGTCTGAAGGATTTAAATAAACATGTAGTTTGCATCCATCAGAAAAACCTGTCTTAACAAACAAATATAAAACAAAACAATTGCAGTATTCAGAGCTGCATCAAAATGAAAAAGTTATTTCCAACAACTATGTATCTCACCTGGCAAAAGAGATGACCCTCCTTCTCTCTTTTAGCAAGACTGGACAAGTAACAGTGAACGACAAGATGGGAGTCATCCAACACTGTATTAAACCAGCGCCGTGTGGGAAGCAAAGCCTGTAGTAAACAACCTCACATTAGTACAAGCAATTCTTCAAAATGTAAGAAATCCTGGTTTCTCGTAATTTTCCATTTCCATAATTTTCCATAAGAAGGCATATCAAGATAGATCGCTGCACAGTTATTTACGTATCTAATACCCTAACAGAGGTTCTCATACTAAAGCAGCATTTATGTATGCCCAGATACTGCTTTTATGCAGGTAGGCTGTGCTATGAACACAGTCTTTTATAGGACTGGCAGCACAGCACAAACTTGCCATTAGTGAGATTGCACCCTGCCAATAATAAAAGTAAATTAAGTAAAGCAATTGTTCTACTAGTAAGCATCTACATAATGACTGTGTGCTACAAAAGATATGTCAAACTGCTGCAACATTGTTTTAAATGTTTGTTTTCTATACTCATTTCATTAGTTTTAAGCTCATCTTTCTCAAGACTGCAAACTGTGTTTCTTCTAAATATGGTACGGTATCTTCTATTCTTTGTAAAATTCTTAGACCTAATTTGAGTATTTTTCAAATCTAATTAAAAACCTATAAAAACTTTTTGTAAACAAAACAGAGATCATTTCTTCTCAATGTAAATAGCTTAAGCTGCTATATGTAGCAACTGTTCAGCAGCATACAGTAGTACACCTCAACAATTCAAGAGAAAAATGAGTCAATGGAATCTACAGACTGAATTTAGAAAGCCAAAAGGCATCGACACAGTGTTTTGAACTAAGACAAAGAAAATAAAAGAATCTGTAGTAGAAAGTGTTAATTGCCCTGCACAATAATTACAAAAAATATACTCAGAAAACCGTAAGAACTTTCCATGGAGTCATTCCTTTCAAACTATCAAATCACTGAGTTTTGATGGCAGTCTATATACTGTAATATAAAACAAATATTCTGAAAAAGGCCTCAACATAGGTTAAAAGAGCCCATTAACACAGTCCGTGCTACCGAGGCAAAAAGACTTGGATTTACAGCTAATTTCTAATTTGCTTGTTCCAGTCATTTAAACAGGCTTCATAAACTGTCTGAATTCTAACCTTCCTGTAATACCTAGCAAGAACCAACATTAAATGTACTGCCTCCAAGCATTCTGGCTAACAGCCAGACTTAAGTTTAACTTCAAATACATAATTTCTCTTATGAGAATATATTATATCCATAAGACAACAAGCTCTAATTTAAAGAATTCATTCTATTGCAACTACAAGCACAGGCTACTTAAGTGATTTAGCAGAGGACAGTTAGCTTGTATGAGTTCAAGATCAATCCATTTAAAGTTCCCTGTGCTTGCTGTTTCAGAAAACTCTTATTTCAGAATGTCTTCTAAACCTGACGTTATTTTAAATAAATTGATACTCACATGAGAAATTGTAAATTAACATATTTTATTTTTAATTCTGGTACTGTAAAGCTTGAAATTCTCCCACTTTCTCAGTACCTGCTGACAAATTCACAAAACGTCGCTTGGCCTCCTATTATTCTGTAACAAACCTAGATCACCAGAACTGTTACTTCTAAATAATGAATTCTAGTCAAATAGAAACACTTCGCATTTCAGAACTAATGATGCTTTCTGGAATTATACCCTTGTGCTGGTTTTGCCTGGGGTAGAGTTAATTTTCTTCATAGTAGCTAGTATGGGGCTATGTTTTGGGTTTCTGCTGGAAACAGTGTTGACAATACAGGGATGATTTCGTTACTGCTGAGCAGTGCTTACAGAGAGTCAAGGCCTTTTCTGCTCCTCACCCCACCCCACCAGCAAGGAGGCTGGGGGTGCACAAGAAGCTGGGAGGGGACACAGCTGGGACAGCTGACCCCAGCTGACCACAGGGATATTCCATACCACATAATGTCATGCTCACTATATAAAGCTGGGGAAGGAGGAAGGGGGGCATGTTTAGAGTGACAGCATTTGTCTTCCCAAGTAACCGTTACACGTGATGGAGCCCTGCTTTCTTGGAGATGGCTGAACCTGCCTGCCGATGGGATGTAGTGAATGAATTCCTTTTTTTGCTTTCCCTATTAAACTGTTTTTATCTCAACCCATGAGTTTTCTCACTTTTACTCTTCTGATTCTCTCTCCCATCCCAGCACGGAGGAGTGAGCGAGCGGCTGTGTAGTGCTTAGTTGCCGGCTGGGGTTAAACCATGACACCACTACAACTCAAAGGATACTTTAAGTGACCTATTATGCATTGGGAAGAATACTTCTGGGTTATTCCTAGCGGATTAAAGTGTCACACATTTTCATCAATTGCCAGAATTATTACCACTACTTGAATTAACAAAGTCTTCTTCACTGAGCAATTTAGGATCCTAGCTTCCTCTAACAGTTCATCTGGTTTATAAATATTGCTAGTCAGTTCCCAATATGGATGCACTGCTACAACCTCTTATGTACAGACTGCTGTTGTTTAACCCAGCAGGCAGCTAAACACCACACAGCTGTTCACTCACTCCCCCCCCCCCAGTGGGATGGGGGAGAGGAAGAGGAAGAGGAAAAAAGGTAAAACTCATGGGTTGAGATAAAGACAATTTAATAGGACAGAAAAGAAAGGGAAAATAATAGTAATGATGATAAAAGAATATACAAAAGTGATGCACAACGCAGTTGCTCACCACCTGCTGACCAATGTCCAGCCAGTTCCCAAGCAGCAGACCCCCAGTCAGCTCTTCCCCTAGTTTATATGCTGAGCATACTGAGTCATATGGCATGGAACATCCCTTTGGTCAGTTGGGGTCAGCTGTCCCAGCCGTGGCCCCTCCCAATTTCTTGTGCACACCCAGCCTACTCGCTGGTGGGGGGGGGGGGGGGTGAGGAGCAGGAAAAGACCTTGACTCTGTGTAAGCACTGCTCAGCACTAACTAAAACATCAGCGTGTTATCAACATTACTCTCATACTAAATCCAAAACACAGCACTATACCAGCTACTAGGAAGAAAATTAACTCTATCCCAGCTGAAACCAGGACAGTATCTACCCCTTATTCTACACCATCTACATCATGCCCAGGTCCTACCCTTTCCAATACATTCCAATTAATCACTACCACTTTTCCTGTCTTTTGATATATACACACAGATATCATTCCCTTGGTCTATGGGCCATCCCTCTAAAATGTCCGTTGAGTTCATTTAGTCCATGACTTTGGGCTCCATCTGGCATAACAGACTTTCAGGGCAGGAGAGATGGTGTGTGGTGTTGCATTGTTGCATGCTGAAGTCACTTCAGGTTCCATCACTGCTGCACTTTGTTTGGTTTCATCAAAGTTCATTCTTCATTAATCTGGGTGATTCTTACTGAAATACCGTTGGTATGGCATATAGCAACCATAAAAGTGATGACATGCAGTATTATACAGGAATCAACACCATACAATTCAAATCATTGGCTATTCTCACCCCAAATCAAATCCCCTTGAGGTACACATTGAACTTCCCCATCCTTTTGCATTACCCACCAAGTGCACCCAGGTCCTTGAGCAAAAGTAATCCCACAGATGGGTTTGCCTTTGCCTGAGGCAGCAGTAACCCAGACTGTCTTCCCCAGCATGTTTTTTATGTGCACTCCAGGGACTTTATCCCCTTCTACAGTACATAAAAGTTTTAATTGGGCAGGGCCAGCTCGATTGGCAGATCCCCTAGTGCTGACTAACCAGGTGGCCTTTGCTAAATGCATATGCCAATGTTTAAATGTCCCAGCACCCATTGCTCTCAGTGTAGTCTTTAACAGTCCATTGTATTGTTTGATTTTCCCAGAGGCTGGTGCGTGATAGGGGATGTGATACACCCAGGCGATGCCATGCTCTTTGGCCCAGGTGTCTATGAGGTTGCTTCAGAAATGAGTCCCCTTCTCTGACTCAGTTCTCTCTGGGGTGCCATGTGGCCATAGGACTTGCATTTCAAGACCCAGGATAGTGTTCTGGGCAGTGGCATGGGGCACGGGATATGTTCCCAGCCATCCAGTGGTTGCTTCCACCATGGTGAGCACATAGCGCTTGCCTTGGCTGGTTTGTGGGAGTGTGATATAATCAATCTGCCACGCCTCCCCATATTTATACTTCAGCCATCGCCCTCCATACCACAGAGGCTTTAACCACTTGGTTTGCTTGACGGCAGCACGTCTCACATTCATGGATAACCTGTGCAGTAGTGTCCATGGTCAAGTCCACCCCTCAATCACGAGCCCATTTATGTGTTGCATCTCTTCCTTGATGGCCTGAGGTGTCATGGGCCCGCCAAGCTATAAATAATTCACCCTTATGTTGCCAGTCCAGATCCACCTGAGCCACTTCCATCTTAGCAGCTTGATCCACCTACTGGTTGTTTTGATGGTCTTCAGTAGCCTGACTCTTGGGTACTCATGCTCATGCATCTACGTGACATACTTTTACAGCCAGGTTCTCTACCCGGGCAGCAATATTTTGCCACAACGCGGCAGCCCAGAGGGGTTTGCCTCTGCACTGCCAATTGTTCTGCTTCCATTGCTGCAACCACCCCATGGGGCATTTGCCACCATCCATGAGTCACTATAGAGAGAGGGCACTGGCCACTTTTCTCGTTCAGCAATGTCTAAAGCCAACTGGATGGCCTTTACTTCTGCAAATTGGCTTGATTCACTGCCTCCTTCAGCCGTTTCTACAACTTGTCGTATAGGACTCCATACAGCAGCTTTCCACCTCCGATGCTTTCCCAGAAGATGACAAGACCCATCAGTGACCAGGGCATATTGCCTCTCATTTTCTGGTAGTTTATTATACTGTGGAGCCTCTCCAGAACACGTCACCTCCTCCTCTGGCGATATTCCAAAACCTTTGCCTTCTGGAGAGTCCATAATTAATTCCAAGATTCCTGGGTGATTGGGGTTTCCTATTCAATGCTGTTGTGTGATCAGTGCAACCCACTCACTCCACGTAGCACCTGTTGCATGATGTGTAAAGGGGACCCTCCCTTTGAACATCCAGCCCAGCAGTGGCAGTCGGGGTGCCAGGAGGAGCTGTGCTTCAGTACCAACCACTTCCAAAGCAGCTCGAACCCCTTCATATACTGCTAATATCTCTTTTTCAGTTGGACTATAGCAGGCCTCAGATCCTCTGTATCCCCGACTCCAAAGCCCTAAGGGTCAACCTCGAGTCTCCCCTGGTACTTTCTGCCAGAGGCTCCAGGTAGGGCCATTCTCCCTGGCTGTGGTGTAGAGCACATTTTTCACATCTTGTCCTGCCCAGACTGGCCCAAGGGCTACTGCATGAACTCTCCCGTTTAATTTGTTCAAAGGCTTGTCGTTACTCAGGGCCCCATTTGAAATCGTTCTTCTTCCAGGACACTTGATAGAGAGGGCTTATGATCAGACTGTAATTTGGAATATGCATTCTCCAAAAACCCACAACGCCTAAGGAAGCTTGTGTTTCCTTTTTGCTAGCTGGTGGAGACATGGCTGTTATTCTGTTAATCACATCCCTTGGGATCTGATGATGTCCATCTTGCCATTTTATTCCTTAAAAACTGGATCTCCTGTGCAGGTCCCTTGACCTCACTTTGTTTCACGGCAAAACCAGCCTTCAGAAGGATTTGGACTATTCCCTTTCTCAAAAACTTCTGCTGTATTGCCCCACATGATGATGTCATCAATGTATTGCAGATGTTCTGGAGCTTCACCGTGTTCCAGTGCAGTCTGGATCAGTCCATGGCAAATGGTAGGGCTGTGTTTCCACCCCGGGGTGATCGATTCCAGGTGTACTGAACGCCCCTCCAAGTGAAAGCAAACTGTGGCCTGCACTCCACTGCCAAAAGGAATGAGAAAAATGCTAATGTGTTTTTCACTTGTGACATAGCGCTTGGCTGCCTTTTGACTCCAGTTCTATTGAAGTTCTAGCATGTCCAGCACGTCAGCATTCAGCAGCAGCATGACTTTGTTCAGGCCACAATAGTCTACTGTTAGTCTCCACTCACCATTAGACTTTTGCACTCGCCATATAGGACTGGTAAAAGGTGAACAAGTCTTACTGATCACTCCTTGGCTCTTCAGTCAACAAATCAGCTTATGGATGGGAATCAGGGAGTCTCGGTTGGTACGATATTGCCGCCAGTGCACTGTTGTGGTAGCAATGGGCACCTGTTCTTCTTCGACCCTCAGCAACCCCACAACAGAAGGGTCCCCTGAGAGACCGGGCAAGGTAGACAGCTGTTTAATTTCCTCCGTCTCCAAGGCAGCTATGCCAAAAGCCCACCGGTACCCTTTTGGGTCCTTGAAATACCCTCTCCTGAGGCAGTCTAAGCCAAGGATGCATGGAGCCTCTGGGCCAGTCACAATGGGGGGCTTTTGCCACTCATTCCCACTTAGGCTCACTTCAGCCTCCAATACAGTTAGCTGTTGGGATCCCCCTGTCACCCCAGAAATACAGAGGGGTTCTGCCCCTTTATAGCTTGATGGCATTAGGGTACAGTGTGCACCGGTGTCTACTAGAGCCTTATACTCCTGTGGGTCTGATGTGCCAGGCCATCAAATCCACACAGTCCAGTAAACTCAGCTGTCCCTTTCCTCCACCTGGCTGGAGGCAGGGGTCCTCTAGTCCTGGTCATAATATTCATTACCCATTTCTGGTACATACGAGTCAGGAGTTCCTTCATTAAAATCAGGAGTAAGATCAGGCCTTCTACTCTGTCTGGGGCACTGCCCACTGGAAATTGGAGCAGCAATTTTCCTGGAAGAACTCCCTTTGGTGATTGTTTTTCCTTGCAACTCACATACCCGCGCCTCTAGGGCTGAGGTAGGTTTTCCATCCCACTTCCTCATGTCCTCTCCATGGTCACACAGGTAAAACCACAGGGTGGCCCATGGTGTGTATCCACTATATCCTCTCTCTTGAGCAGAGGAACGCTGACTCCTAATGGCTGAGATACTGGTCCATACAGGTGGGGAGTATGACATACCCGCTTTGAGTTGCTGGACCTCCTGGGACAGTTTATCCACCGTCAAGACACAGGCCTGTAGGGAGGACGATAGACTTTCTTCGTATTGATGGAGTTGGCCAGCCAATTCATCTACCATTTGTCCTTCTCCAGCTTTCCAGGTCATTACTGCCAATGAGTTGGCAAATGACGATGGTGCGCTCTGTACAAACTTCTGCCACGTGGGTCGTGTGCACTTGGCTTCATCTGAATCTTTCGGTAACTGCTCATTGTTGAGGTCACCATAAACCACCTCCAGCACGGCTAATTCCCTCAGGTACTGGATACCTTTCTCCATGGTGGTCCACTTGCCTGGGTGACATATAACATCTTCCTTGAAAGGATACTGTTCCTTCATAGCTGACAGGAGTCGCCTCCAGAGGCTGAGGGCTTGTGCCCCTTTTCCAATTGCTTTGTCGATGCCCCCTTCCCTAGAAAGGGATCCCAGCTGCTTGGCTTCCCTACCCTCCAATTCCAGGCTACTGGCCCTGTTATCCCAGCATCAGAGCAGCCAGGAAACAATGTGCTCGCCTGGACAATGGCTGAAATCTTTTTGCATATCTCACAGCTCACTCAGGGATAGGGATCAGGTCGTTACCACCCCATTTATGCATTCTGCCTCTTCCTCCTCCTGTTCTCATGATGCCCCTGCTTTGGAATGGCCTGCCTCATCCACTTCTTCCCTTAGTAGAGGAAGAGTTTCTCCCTTACTGAAGGAGCTGACTTTCGCTTCCAACATTTTTTCTTGTGTATAGGGGCAACCGATACCAGCATGAGTTGGTTCTCTGGTTCAGCTGCAGTGCCTGCCGCCAGAGTTGGAGTAGCCACAGTGCCTGTTGTTTTGTCGTCAGACCCAGAGACCTTCTCTTCCCCTTGAGGGTAGTGAATAGTGTTGAACAGGTCTCGGTAGGCATGGGCCAGGCCCCAGCACATTGCAGTGATTTGCATTTCTCTGGACTTGCCAGGGTGACAGTATACTTTTTCCAAATATTTTACCAGTTTTTCAGGATTCTGCACTTGTTCAGGGGTGAAGTTCCAAACCACTGGAGGTACCCACGATCCTAGATACTTGCCCATACTATCCCACATACCCTGCCACTCATAACTGTCCAGCCTCAGGGCAGATCTCTGGGTGGTATTCTTAAATAGTTGTTTAACCTTAAACAAGACCTGAAACGCATTCAGGAGAAATAGCAATAGGAACGTGCTAGTTTGAAGATCCCAAGGATATTCAAAATCCTCAAGAGCTATTGTAACTAGCCTGGAGGAGAAGGGGAAGGTGAAGGAGCAGGGGAAAGTGTCCCCTCTTGTCTTCCCCATAAATTTGCTCTCTGAGGAGAAGAGGCAAAGAATGTAATTATTAATAGCTGCTGAGAGATGGTTCCCGAAGTATGGAGATGACAGCAATGTTGAGTACAAATACCAGATTAGTCTCTTCACTTGTAATTTTATCATATTGTAAACCAATGTTACACAGTACAGCAAAATGATAACCTTAATCCAGCCCCCAGAGGTGATAAACAGCACAACAGGGAACATATACAGCAAGTAAGGTGTTACATAACACAACTCTGAGAACAAGCACAACTCCAAGAGCAAATTAATCAATGTTGCAACCAGCAACTATTAACCTAATAGCGAATGCTTATAACAAATTTGTTTTAACATGCTCTGGTCAGACCTGTGATTATCTCAACCCTTCGAGCCCCATGTTGGGCACCAAAAAGACTGTTGTTGTTTAACCCAGCAGGCAGCTAAACACCACACAGCTGTTTGCTCACTCCCCCCCCCCAGTGGGATGGGGGAGAGAAGGAGAAAAAAAAAAAAACAAAAAAAACCCAAAACACACCACCAAAAATACCCCCCCCACGCTCATGGGTTGAGATAAAGACAATTTAAAAGAAATTGACAGGACAGAAAAGAAAGGGAAAACAATAGTAATGATGATAAAAGAATATACAAAAGTGATGCACAACGCAGTTGCTCACCACCTGCTGACCGATGTCCAGCCAGTTCCCAAGCAGCAGACCCCCAGTCAGCTCTTCCCCTAGTTTATATGCTGAGCATACTGAGTCATATGGCATGGAACATCCCTTTGGTCAGTTGGGGTCAGCTGTCCCAGCCGTGGCCCCTCCCAATTTCTTGTGCACACCCAGCCTACTCGCTGGTGGGGGGGGGGGGGGGGGTGAGGAGCAGGAAAAGACCTTGACTCTGTGTAAGCACTGCTCAGCACTAACTAAAACATCAGCGTGTTATCAACATTACTCTCATACTAAATCCAAAACACAGCACTATACCAGCTACTAGGAAGAAAATTAACTCCATCCCAGCCAAAACCAGGACACAGATGGAAAACCACTACTAAGCAACCAAATGCACAACTGTGACATAGCCACCTGCTAATTGGAGTAAGACTATAATAATGACTTTACACATTTAAAACCTAGAAAAGTACACCTGGAAACAGGTTGAAACAATTTAGTAACTTACCTCAAGATCCAGCATGAGTTCAATGAATCTCTCACAATAATGAACTTTGTCCATAGAAATAGGACCTAGATAGAAAAAAAAAAATATTTTTTTTCTGCAATTGATCCACACCACAGTATATTTGTACTTGAACTATTTTTTAAAGGTGTAGCAAATGCTACTAATATACCAGTATTAGTTTTTAACAAGATTGAAAAGTTATCTAGCACATTCTTCTCTTTTTCTGAAACAATCCTTTCTTTCATTGCAAACCAGAAAATTTTTGGATGTAAGAAAATAATGTAACCAGAGTTTCAGGAGTGATTTTATCCAATCTGAAAAAAACCAACCAATGTGACATACAAAAATGCACACTTCCACAAGATACCAACGGCCTGCTAAGCTTCTTAAGAACTTTTAACTCCGGGTACTCGAAAATACCCATTTAAAATCTGCAGTCAAGGTGTGTGCAAAAAGCCTTGACAGTATTCAAAGGTACTCAGTGGTGACTACTAAAGAGCCTTTAGAATCATGTCAAAACACAACACTAAGTCTGCTTTAATTAATGTCTACTTCCTAAAGTGTCCAAAGAACTGTTAATGTAAATCTTCCTAAAACAGGTCTTGCATAATTGGGAAAACAGAGGGGAGAGGTATCCTTTCTGAGGAAGCCACAATACACAGAATTTCCCCTTACAGCTCAGTTAAGAGCTGAAGTTTGCTAAGAGTTTAAGAGCAAAAGCAGAACTCCGGGAAGTGTTTTCAGCCAAATTGTGCTGTACTTAGAGTATAATAAGCCTTTTTTGTCAAAAGGCTAACACCTTCCTGTACAAACACTTTTCCTTTCTAAATCAGGCAAGCATATAATTTTGCCTGTCACAATGACTTATAAATCAAGAGCAGTCAAATCTTAGAGAATTTCACTTCACTTAGGCTTTTGTTCTTACCATAAATGAACAGTACTGACAGAATAGAGCCTTATGATATGCATTTATGCCACCTGTTTAACAAGGCACCTAAGTATGTATGAAATGCTTTAATGCTGTAAGAAGGCTGTAAGCACACAATAAAGAATATCAGTACCCAGAAATATTTTATTAAGTCCATACTGAACAGGAGAAGAGGTTTAAAGTAGCTTTCTGCTATTTCATTTTTAAAGCATATACAGATTTGAATACTAATTTTGACATGAAATCCATGCAGACAGGCATGGATTTCACTAAAACACCATCTAGATAGGATACCAACCTGAGGTTGGAGACCTTAAGGAGTTGGTATCCTAAGGAGTAGTTGGTATCCTAAGGTTGGTATCCTAAGGAGTAATTGCTTCAGCAACAGAAAATAATTTAAGACAGATTACCAGGTAACAAAGTAACATAAGAACCACAGTTACCTGAGACAGGTATTGATTTTAGCACAGAAATGAATTTCTGAATGAGCTGTGAAAGAAATCTTCTCTCCCGATATGCTCTAAAATCAGATATATGAGAAAAGCATTAATATTCCTTGAATGCAGACTAGAAGTACATCGTATCTTTCACTTATACAAAGTTAGCTGCTTTAAAATTTATATAATGGTAGCAGGTTGCTTTGAAACACACCTAAACTGTTTAGATGATAACTTTTCTCTCTGCACTCAAGCAGACAGATTAGCAGAGCCTACATTTTTAGGCACAGAACTGATTACCAACCCATGCTTCTACTGAGTCAAAGAGGAGAAGTATGTCACCACCTACACCTTACCACATTGCAACACAAAAGTATTGGAACATTCAACTTTGGTGAGATACACACAAATTTATTCAAACACTTGCATAAGGTATTTGCTTAAGAGCTCAACATTTGCTAAAGGTCATGAAAAAATACAAGTAACTACACGAATATTCTCTTATGGCTTTCATCATATAGCTCTAAGATTTGGCATCACAAATTCACTGATCAAATAAAATATCAGAGTTCTATAACAGTATGTTGCATAAAATCTACTGGAAAACAAAATAGTTTCCAGGAGACCACATATGATCAATCCTTATTTGCCATCTTCACAGTCTTTTTGAAAAAAAAAAATGCATTTTTTATTGAAACAATTTATTTTAGCTGAAACACAATGAATGCATTAACAGCTTTGGATTTAACAGGAAAAAAAGTTTCTGTAACGTACTGCATTCTTGCCTCCTCATCCATTTTCTCATCATTTTTCTTAATTAGATTCCAGAATTTTCTTAGTTTTGGTGTCTTTTTCAGCTCTTGTTCCAGCCGTTTCTGAAATGTTAAAATGTTATTCAGTCACCAAGAATCCTTGTTTTCACGAGAGATAAAAATACAATCCAGTCTTCTTATTAAAAAAGAAAAAACATATAACAAACTGAAATAAATATCTGTCTCAGACTAATCTCAGTAAGTATCACTGTAAAACAAGAATGTAATACTGCTAGGAGAGTCCAGCCATGGCTAGATGTCAGCTCCATTCCCCAGTCCCTGTGATCTCATGGCCTTGTCTACAAATTATAGCTTGAAGAAGCTATAAGCAACAAAGCTCAGTTTTATGAAAAATTACATAATTAATTAATAATTACAATTACATGGAAATTTGCAACAAACAATAAAGCGAATTTTACCAAGCACACAAAAATATAATTCCATAGCAATGCAGGCAGCTTTAAATGTTAGGCTTCCATAACAGTATTCCATAAAAATTGACTTTTCAGGACTTGGATAATGCCTAGAAGATTGCTTTGCCAGTTTACAGTGTTATGCTTACAGGTTGTAGAGCCATCCACATTGGTAAGGAAATGAGCTGCTGCACCTGACCTCTGATCAAATCCACTTCCTGTTAGAAAGTCAGAGACAGAAAATGTTTTTTTAAAATTCTTACGTTTTCTGATGTGCCTGTCTTACAAAATACATCAATGTATGTTACCATCCGACAAAAATATATATGTTGTTGTATTAGATTTCACAATCTCCTTACAGGAAACTGCACAATAGCCCTACCCAGTAATACTTAAAACTGCTGATGACTTTTGACTTTTTAGGTTCTTTTCACAGATTCTGTCAGTTCTTAATACTTCAGTGGGGGCCCATCCATATAACTTTTTTTAGCATAGAAGCTGATGAGAACTGATGTTCCTTCTTCAGTCATTTCTCATTCTTGAACTGAATTTTCTTACTATGCTTTCTCTATTTGTTTTTACTCTATTTCTTTCCTGAAGCCCTTCATTTATCAAGTTTTTCCCACTTCATCTACACTCTTCCCATTATCTGAAATAATAATTTTCTCTATAATTCATTTCACTTCAACTGTTGTTTCAAATGTTCTCTCTCCAACTCTGCCTGTGATCCGGATCCACAAAGTTTTCTTTCTTTCCTAAACTATTGAAAAACTTCCATTAACATCTTAAATATGTCTTCACAGACAAATACTCTATTCTCAGCATTCTGAAACTTCACGCTTCAGTGCTCCTTGTTTAAAACACTACTGTCACTATCCTGTTTTGCATTTGACAAAGAAGTGCAGCTTCTAATAGCAGTATGCTTTTACAACCACTTTTTTACTGGCTTCCATATCACGTTATATGAGAAACATGCTCTGCAAGCAGGATTCCATACAGTCACTATCAAACCCTCCTTTAAAATTAAGATCTGTTGCATGGCCACTACAGAAAAATACTACCTCAATAAACTATCCACATAAGGTTCAGGATGATTACTGGCTCCCATAATCATTCCTAATTCCAAAATCAAATCATACACTTTCTAAATTATTTTGTCTGCGAGACATGATTTTGTTCTTTACTCGTGCAGACCCTGATTTTGACTGATACATCCTGTGTGCAATATAAGAAAAGAAAAAGCCCAGTAGCAAGAGAGGTAACAGACTACTGTTTTATATAACAGATAATTGTAAATTATTCTCCACACTTGCTAATTAGGATCAATAACTGTGTTTTTACTATAGATTGAGAATACAACTCGGTCCAATGCTTTCTTAAAACTAACTCAAGAGAAGCGCAGATAGAATACTACCTAAATCTGGTTTCAAAAGTGAAAAAATTACTGTCTTTCCCAATAGTTAATGGAAATAATTTTGTGCAATTTCCCAGCCAAACTAAAAAGAGCACAGTAGTAAGTAATCTGCTTTTAAGTGTAAAGCACCTTTTCAAATATAAATACATATACTTTAAGCACTATTTTAAATGTAAGTCCGGATATATTCCTTTAAATTGCAATAAGTGCCAATCCTCCAATTTCAAGTCTCTTTTATGACCTTGTGTCAGAGAAAAGAAATTGTGATGAGAGAGATAAAGCAAGAGTCAAAAAGAGGGGAAAAAAGCCCTCTGGTACCATCTTCTTCCTTAAATGGGAATTTTGCTTCATCTGTCTCATAAGAAGAAATTGCTCAAACTAAACTCCTATTAACACAGAACAGCATAAACACACTGGAATTATTAGTTACTTTTAACATACCAAACTATTGAAGCAGTGATCAAGGAAAAGCAGCAGTACTGTCTGTTCATGCAGGGAGTATTCACTGTCATTTTCAACCAGCGATGCTTCCAATATGCATTTGAAAAAGAAGGGAAAGTGTTCTGGCTTTTTTTTGAATGTCTAGAAATAGAAGAGGAAGTTGATTTTGAGTCAGGTTGATACAAATAATTTAAATCTTCATTCACATAACATTGCTTAAGTTCTCTAAATCCATTTTAATCTATAAAAGGAAGGATTAGTTTTTCTCTTTTTCATTTATTCTGACCAGGCAACACAAACAAAACAGACTAATTATATCCTCCTGGACCAAGGATCCTCACACTATGGGAGTGCTCTTAGTGGGATTACTGCCTTCTACGTGGTCTGTCATAGGTGATGTATAGGACAAACTGAAGAAGCATCACAGGTGGAGTGGATTGTGCTGTGGGAATGCTCAACTGGTGATTGCACAGAATTAATGCGGAATGACATAAGTTAGAAGAGAATTGGTAGATTTTGGCGAAAACTATGGCAGCTGTTTAGTGATCTGCAAAAAGTGAGCAGATAAAAACCACAAGAGAGTAATTACAGTTGTGGAACTCCCATTCAGCTATGTCAGCCAGAAAAAGATAAACCAAATAACTGTGGAGATAAAACAGTTTCTTTACAAGGGCAGACACATACCAAATAACAGATTTAACTAAGCTGCTTGGAAAGTAACATGCACCTGTCATTTTGCTTCTAGTACCTACACCAGAACGAGAAAAGGCACAGACATCATATGCACAAGTTATTAATTCTTTGTGCTTTGCCAGCACTGAAATAATGGCACTATTATTGGAGTAAGTGTCCTTCTGAAACAATGCTTGCACAGAATTTCTAACTAGGCTCATGTAGTTGAGATGGCCTGTGAGAACTGGACTGTCTGTAGAAACACTAAATTATTTCTGAACCTATTATTACAAAAAACAGTACACATAGAAGCAGAATAAGAGATTATCTTAGTATAAAGTTTCACGCAAGAAAGCTACAAAACCATATTCACAGGTTTTAAGCAAGACACTATTGGATAAAATGTTAGACTTCCAGTGGTGCCTTCTTATATCCACAGGTATAAAAATCCTTTTTTCTTTCAATATCAGAGCAATAACTTCTCTGCAAATGCCAGACTTTTGTCAAGTGTCCAAAAAGCAAATGATGATGATGATGTAAAGGCACATGAAGAAAGGCTGAGAGTTGGGGTTGTTCAGCCTGGAGAAGAGAAGGCTCCAGGGAGACCTTATTGCAGCCTTTCAGTACTTAAAGGGGGCTTATAAGAAAGACGGGGACAGACTTTTTACCAAGGCCCATAGTGACAGGATAAGGGGTAATGGTTTTAAACTAAAAGAGGGTAGATTCAGACTAGATGTAAGGAAGACATTTTTTACAATGAGGGTGGTGAAACACTGGCACAGGTTGCCCAGAGAGGTGGTAGATGCCCCATCCCTGGAAACACTGAAGGTCAGGTTGGACGGGGCTCTGAGCAACCTGCTCTAGTTGAAGATGTCCCTGCTCATTGCAGGGGGGTTGGACTAGATGACCTTTAAAGGTCCCTTCCAATCCAAACTATTTTATGATTCTATGATCACACAGCAGAACAAAGGACTCATGCACCAGAAGGAATCAGGTGATTTTTCACCTGTCCATTTGCTTTCTCCAAAAAGAACATACACTTTAAAACACCATATCAGACATTCCAGCTGATACCATTTACTTTTAACACTACAAGCTTTGCTACCTTCTGTCAGTATAAGTGAGCACACCACAAAAAGCTGCAACTTATAGATCAAAGTCAATTCCAGCTGTAATTGAAATTGGTTACCTCCCACGCAGGGACATTCTCTCTGAACTTCTCATTCACCATACAGCAGATTGACATTAAATATGCCTTACTGGACACCTCTGGAGAATAATTCATCCATAGATAATTTTCAAGGTACTGGCTGTGAAGAGACAAAGAATATTTCATTAGTTGCCGCCACCCACATAATCTGTCACTCATTTGAAAGAGCAGTTATCCACAGGGGTTTTTTCCTTCCTTCTCCTTAAAGCCATCTTTATAGTTTGTGATTAGTTACTGAAGTTTCTCTCATCCAGGTCACTGCAGCAAAACTTGTTAGACTCGGTAACTGCTACAAGAGACAGATGAGTTTCTTATCAGGACGACACATTCATCAGAGGGCTTCCAAATGTAACAAGTAGCCACAGCTCAATAAAAAGTCAGAACATGAATTCATGTTGATTTTCCAAAAAGAGAAAAAAAAACAACTTCATTTGTCTGAAGAATGTCACATGCAGTATTTCCTAGCATAAGATGCAAAGGACAACTACTGTCTAACAGTATTTATATTATTAAATACCCTTTTTAATAAAAAAAATCAGGAATCATCTAGAGACATTTTATGCTTGCGATCATATAAAGGCAATAAAAATATTACATTACAGTGCGACTAAAAGCGTTGAATATTAGGGGAGTGATTAGGTGTTTTCAAGAAGGTGAAAAAAAATTCCTGAACACTGGAAAATAGCAGCTTCCCAGCAATGAGCATTTCTTCTTCATTAATACAGTGCATTTCTCATAAAAGACACTTCAAATTAGATCTTAGAGATGAGAGGCTATTTGGACAAACAACTGTCTCCCTCCTTTAACTTCCTCTTGAAACTACACAGGATAGTTACTCCTGAGGCGGCAATCCCCAAATCCATCATATTCAACAGTGCACTTGTACCTTGTGCTCCTTTAACAACTGCCTCCAGAAAGTGGAAAGTCTTGTTTCTTCCTAAACAAGCTGCTCATTCATTCCTTTCTCTTAATGTTAGCTTTAACATTCATTTGGCCCCTCATGAGCCAACTCAGTTTTACCTATTTACTTTTTTCCACAGATTACTTTTCTGATGTCTTACAGTAAGCTACTTCAATAATTTCACATAAGATGAGTACCAGAGATGGTGGGGAAAAAAGGCAGTGAGAAGCTGTATGTAACCAGGAGCAAAAGGCTCGGTAATGGTCAGACAGGGACTTCTGCTTGTTGGGAGATCTGCCAGAATGCATAGCTTCAGATATAGCTGAGATAACTTCATAGGCATATACAAAATGAAATACATGCTGCTTCCCAAGAGCTTGGATCTGCCAACAGGAGGGGGAAAACCCCCACAAAATCCACAGAACTCCATACTTTGTTTCACCCGGGAATTCCAATAAACTTCAATGTTTTAGTAAAAATACTATTATGCCTCCAAGTGAGGATAAACATATGTGAGCAAGAATGAAGGATAGGAAAATCTCATGTGTGTGAAGACAGGAGAGTTTCACAGACGGATGGGGAGGTGGGGAAGAAAAAAGAGAAAATGACTGACAGGACAAATGGCAGTAGATGGGGCTATACACCAGAAAGTACTGAAGTTACATTACAGGCTGGTAACATTAAAAATGTTCACAGAAAGGCTAAAAACCTCTAACTCCATGGTATTGCTGGCATACAAATTCCAGAAGTCATGCTACCAGCATGCCATTTGTTAGTGTCAAACCCCAAACCGTAGCTTACATTTTCTCTTCTGCCTTTTCTAATAAAGAAGCGGAAAACAAAGGGAAGTTTGTCCTACTTTTCTAGTTAGCAGTACTACTTATATATTTCAGCCTTTTCAAACAAAGAATCTGATTCAACCAAAAACCACCTCATTCTATCTGCTCATAAGATTTGAGAGATAAAATAGAGCCAAACAGAACATTAAATATTGTGTTTCTAAATATGTAAATACTGCAAATATTTATTTTACATCATTTTACACATGCTTTATAAGTTCTTCCAGGAAGTCTGAAGTACCTGTAAGAATGTTCTAAACAGATTTCCATTTCTTTTCAAGTGAAGAAAGTGTTAGTGATGCTGCTTCAGCACAATTCATTTTTACCCCCGCAGTAAGAGAGTTAATCCAAAAACTTCCTCTGACTTTGGTGAGTTCTGATTTAAGGCTTAATGACACATTCCAAATAACAGACCCAAGTTTTTCACCTCTCTCATTCACACTCTCTTCTTCAGTGCTTCATTTACACTAGAAATTCAGAATTGTAAAACAAGATACTCTCATATGTTACTTGTACTTATGAAATTATTTCCTCCTCAAATTAAGCTCTCCTCACTTAATTTTCCTAGGTACGCAATTCAAAACTTTCATAAGCAGGAACAAATGAGTATACTACCTTCAAACTGACTTACTGCCCTGCATTTGCTTCTCATCTTTAGGGGTTCCTACAAAAAAATAACTTCAAATTTCACTCCAATTAGCTTACCTGAATTCAAGAAGCATTATCTTTCTAATAGCAAACCTAAAAAGGAAAAAGTAATCAGTTAACACAGGAAAGAAAGCCTCCCATAAACATCTTAGCTGCATGGAAAATGGCTGTATTTTCCCTTATATAACAAAACCTATAGAAACATCTAGGAATTATTTCTGCCCCTCCATTTCCACGCAAGAGCAACCACTTGAATGCAGAAGCAACTGCTGTAATCCTATGGAAGCTAAAGTTCATGCAGGTTCACTGAGCAATCAAATTCACATTAAAAAAATCCATCTAGATCTTTTAAATATGAAGACACTGCTTCCAACAGCCTTGAAGACATAAACTGCTAGAAGCTGACAGTGTCTTCTGGAAAACTATGACTATATATTTAATCCATTCGTAATGGTCTCTCTTCTTAGTGACTGGAAATTGAAGCTTGCTCTGATCCTGTATGACAATTCTTAGATTACTTTCATAAAGGAATCAAAAGCAGAATTCTCTCCACAGCTCAGTCTTCCCCTGAAGAGCTGCAGCTACGGTTACAACTCTTCTGTACACACAGTTGTAGAATGCAGTTTATCTTGAATTCTTTGCCTCCCCCATCTAACATTACAATTCACTGAAATGAGACTTGCCTTTTATAAACCTGGTAATGATAATTAGGGAAAGAGCAAAAAGCTAGAGGCACCACACTCCTCAACTGATTTTTATTCCTTACGTACCTTAGTGACAAAAGACGGGACCAGCCTTCTATAACCATCACAACAAAACAACAAACAACACAACAGACTACCAGATCAAGGAACCAAACAGTATTATGTCCAACCATCACATTTAAGGATTATGAGCTCATAAACTTTCTTTTTGCCACATTCAGACTTTGAAATACCATAACGATTAAATGACTCAAATGCCCTCAAGCCATTTCCATCTGCTTTCAACATGTTAATGCATTTTAATATATTCTGTGAAACATTAGAAAACAGTTCAATACAGATAACATTGGAATGCTTGTCTATAAGTGAAAGTGACTAGCGTACTTACTTTGACCTGACAATTTCTTTTGTATATACATCTTCAATAACCTATGTGAAAGAATATTTCAAAAAAGAGTTAAGAATTTTATATACTTCATACAGTGATTAAAAATGCATTAAGATATCTTATGCACTCAAAGTTACTCTGAATTAGTTAGTCTCTGCTTACTGCTATTTGATCAAAAATGTCATAAAAATTATGTCTCGGCTCTGAAGAGCCCAAAAGCTTCCTAGACATACATTCTCACAAAGAAAGTGATCAACTTAGGAGAAAGCACCCAATGACAGAGAACTGACGAGACCTTCATTCAAGTTATTCTGAAGGAATAACCTACATCTCACCGAGATTTTTTCTATAAAAGTCAAACAGATATGCAAACCTTTTTATTGTTAATCTTTGGCTTATGGTTGAATTTAAAGAACAGTCTTCAAGAGCTGAGTCTGCATCAACTCAGTCATCTGTTGTCACTGTTTCTTTTAACTGATATATGACCCAATCCAGACACTTTTACCTAGATTTTCCAACAGAAATGAAAGAATCTGCACTATCTGTTGCAATAGGCACACTTTGACATCACATGACACAAAGATGCAACTCAGCTGCTCATGTACGTCCTAGTTCTAACAATCACAGACAAATACTATCACTAATACTACAAAGAGAGCGAGTAAACTGAGGCTGGAAAGGGAAATTTAGCTGAGTAGCCACAAGGGAAAGAAACCTAACATTTAAGAACCCTGCGCTACAGAAAACGAGCACAAAACCAAACACATCAGGCCAAATTTTAAACATTCAAAACACACATATCCACCAGCACAGTACTAAAGGTGTCTGCTCAAAACTCTCTGAAGAAGCTTTTAGAAAGAAGTATACAATTCAGTAATACCTGCATCTTTCGTCCTTCTTTGATTTCTACGAGTAGCCCCTCCTCAAACATCTTTTAACCTCAAAGGAGATGCCCAAAAATCTTTCACTTGCATGCAAGTTCTGGGCCCAAATAAACTGAACAAATAGCATACAAGAGAACTGCACTGCTACAGCACACTTTCCTAACAGTGCCTACCTTTATAAACTACAAATACATAACAATTTATAATTACAGTGTGTTAAGGAACTGTTGACCTTCCAAGCAGTCTCCTATACTCTTATATAAAATAAGCACTGTTGGAGGTTGGCACATCAGAAAAGGGTTGATCCTCATTCTTTTACACCCCAACACAATTCCAGTAGAAGTATTTACCTTTGAATCAAAAGACAACTTTTTCTTCACATGTGGAGCCCAGTATTTATTTGCTAGCTGTATGGGGAGAAAATAAAAAAAATGTTAAATATATACATTTTCAGTTGTAGTGATACAATAACTCAGTAACACATCCTATCCCCAAACTTTATTTCACTAATATCTTACTTAATTTCAGCTTATGGTAACTACAGGTAACAAGATTACATTTTCCAACAACAATGTTTTTCAACCATTTAAAGTTTTATGCCTAAACCTTTTCCAACAGAGATGCGATTCTCTGTAAAATTTTCAGATGCGCAGACTGCTATATAATAAACATTTTTTTCCTTAAGTTACTTCTAGCAAAAAAAAAATTACCATGATCTTTCTGGCACTGCAAACCCCAGATTGCAAGTGACTACACTCCCATTCAGGGATTTCACAAAGAGCTAAAGGCTACATACAAAGGTCTGATATTTTAAGGCTATTTGCTGTAGCCATCACTGCACCAAAACTCGTGAGCTATGGTGGCAAGAGCTTCCTAATCAACTTTAGCCAAACTTCTTTCTGCTGTAGAAGAGAAAGGAAAGCAGCACTTCCAGCACAAAAAAAAGAACACTTGTATAAAACCACTTAAAACGCTCAGCTACAAGAAACTGTCAGCAACTTTCCGCGTATTGCAACGAAACTGATTTATTTTGTAGGGCTGCTCTTGCAAACGTCTCCAGCCTGGAAACGCCGGGGGCATACACTCTTTCACGTGTAACACAGGCGTTAGATCTCTCCTCACTTGCGACAAAACAAGACCCCTTCCCTAACACCCACGGACTGCAAAGGCTGTCGAAACACCGAGGCGCCGTCGCTGCCGGAAGGGCCTTTCCAGCACCTGGCTCCGGCCGCGGGACAGGCGGCCCGGAGACCCCCCAGGGGCCGCTCCCCGCCGGCCCTACCTGGGTCACGTACTCCGCGTTGATCTGCGACACGGTGGGCGCCACGATCTTCTTCGGCGGGGCCGAGGACGCCGGCGCCGCCATGGTGACGCGGGCCCAAGCCGCCTCGTACAGGCCGGGCAGCGCCGCGCTCCCCCCGCCGCTCTCAGCCCGGGCCGGGCCCCAAGCACCGCCGCCCGCAGCAGAGGCCGAGCGGAAGTAACCTCCGCGCAAGGAGCAGCGGAGAGGGGAGCGCTTCCGGGGCGACGAGCGCTAGAGCGGCGGCGGGGAGGCGGCTGCGCCACCTGCCGCGCCCTCCCTGGCGCTGCTGCCGGCGAGCAGGGGCGGCGGCGCTCCCGCTGCGCCCGCCTTGTCCCCGGGCCGCCCGCCTTGTCCCCGGGCCGCCCTGGGGCGTGGCTGGCAAGGCCTGTCCCGCGGCCGGCCTCGGTAGCGGGCCGCCTGCTAGGCCCGCCGCCGCCAGCAGCGCGCCCGCCCTTGGCAAGGAACACCTCAGCGAGCTGGTCGGGAGTCTGTAAAAGCCGAAAAGCTGTGATAGAAGAAGAGGGAGGCAGTTAACCACCGGCTTGCTTCTGCCCTCGCCCTTCGAGTGCTCTGTAAAGTGCACTCAAGTGCACCCTAAGTGCACTTAGGGTGACTCCTTCTGTTTTGTTATCTCTTTGTCATTTGGAGCAACGGTTTCTGTCCATCTGACGTGGGAAAGACCCCCTCTTATTAACATCAAACAAACGCCACCGAGATCCGAGCACAGCTCTGTGCTCTGTCTGATAGACGTCCCTGTAATGCGGGAAACCTGTGGAGGAGAGGCAGAAGCAAGAGGGAAGAATTACACACAGAAGCCAGCAGTTTGGTAATGATTTAGAATGGTTCGCAATTAACTTATTCTGTTTGGTAAACTAGGGAATTAACGGACTCCCTAGAGAAGTTACAGTGCTTTGTTTCTGTGCTCATTATCCAGCACCTGCCACTTCAGTACTTTAAACTTCCAGGCAGATACCCCTGAAGTCTGTTTGAATATGACCTCCTTTGTTTTGATATCAAGGTGATCTCCGTTTCATTTCTTCAAGCAGAGGTTAAACTAAATATTCTTTTTGAAGTTGAATTAGAATGTGCAATGGGAATGGAAAAAGTAATGACAGTACCATGAACAGGATCAGACAATGGCTACGTTCAAATAAATATGCCTCCTGCCTGCCTGTGCTTTAAAAGATCCAGAAAATCTAAGTTTTCTGTATAGACGCTAGTAAAATCAAAAAGTTACAAAAGTACCGATAACAAATTCTGTAAATAACAAGGATTGGGCACTGTCTTGTCTGGAGATTGGAGCCCCTAGAGAGATCTGTATTTGATGAAAATATGCAAATGCAAAGCAATTAAAATACGTTTAAACTAATGTACCCCGTTTGATGTTTAAATAGTGGTAAAAATCAGAAATTAAGATGCTTCAATTTAATTGACCTAGGGCTTGCAGGTTCACAATTGGCTTAGCCTTATCGAAATCTATGCAGACACCAAAAGGGGTAGTTATATTTGCCCTTTTCTCCATCACTTGGTACAACTGCTAGCACTTGCATCCATGGACAGGTATAGAAAATACAAGTAAAATTTACCTGAGCTCTGAGCTGGCTGGCTGAGCCCTGTTAGCATGTTGCTGCACCTTAGCTGGTAAGTTTGGGAGGACACTGTAGGCAGTATTATCGTCCACAGTTATCTTGTTCTGTAGTCAACTACCTCAGAAATCAACATAGCTAGCTTATATTTGCATGTATCAGAACAAGTAGAAATGTAACAGCCTGTCAGTTTGGCAGAAAAGGAAAAGAGTACTTCTACTATCCATAAGTAGACTAGATGGGTAAATGTCAGGAAGGGAAGGAACTACTGAAGCTACAAATCAGTTATGAAAAAGGACAAAGGAATATAAGGTCATTACCTATAAATATAGGCTGAAAATAGGAAAGCTTCTAAAATTGGCTTTCAGATGGGAGCCAAAAGTTTTATTTGTGTTTAAGACATCGCGGGGACAGAATAGGAGAGGAGAGGCTATGATGATGTCTTGGGATCAGAGGTGACAGTAATTGATGACCTTGGATTTCTAATCACATGCTCAAATATCACCCACAAGGTGACATTTTTTTCAGAACTATTACCATGCCAAAAAGTAGGTAGGCAAATAGATTTTGGACTTGGGCTGGTAAATTTTCTAGAAAAGCTTTGCAAGGCTAACTTAAACCTTCTGACTTATGTTTTATGATAGATCATCAGTCATGTGTCAAACCCCACAAACTTCCATATGGCATCAAAACTATGAAAGCTCAAGGAGGAATCCATGTTTACTTAACTTTTGGCATGTGGGTGTCCCAGTGAGGAGGTTAAGTTGTATTAAACCTCCCTACAGTCAATGTGGCAACAGAGGTCCTACCAGGGGCCAAATCAGAACTAATTTAAGTGCTCTAAGTCATTTTCTGAAGGAGCTTCTGATATTGGAAACTAATATTAGATGCCTAATGTAGGCATTATGATTACATCCCTCAGTGGCAATGTCAAATAAAGTGATAAAGATCTCCTCCCTATAAATAATGCAGTAAATATTTCTCTACAAGGGCTATTGTTTAGTTACGGAGTGCTGTGACAGTAGGACTACAAGTGAATAGCAAAAGCATAAATTAGCGCATTGGCAAAATACATCACTTTCAAGCCTCAAGAGCAGCTGAACCTTTAAAGAGGAGTTGTGGTGAGACCAGGCATAATGACACCCAGTGTTGTACCTATGTCCCCATCTGCGACCCTCACCCCAGCTCGCAACTGTCTATTAAGACTGGTCTCTTGAACACTACACTCAGTTTCCCCCAGAGGGGAGGCACGTCTGTTACTTTCCACCCCAAACTGCTTTGTAGTCAGGGGAAAAATAAAAGCTTGCACCCTGTCGTCCCCACAGCCTTCTGTGAAGTTCTCCATCTTTCTGTACTCATTGACTTAACACATCAAGAAAATCAAATATTCTTTCTCTTCAAAAATCTGTTAATTCATTCATGAAGACATGTATTATTTAAAAAGTCACACATTTGAGTAGATGCAGTTTTCAAGACTATTACTCATTTCCAGGCTGCATACAGTCCTGGTCAATTTATATTCAATGCTGCTTTCTTGCTTAATTAGCTCTTCTTGTTTTGGATGCTTGCCCTTCCATATTATTGTAGCCAGGAAAAATATGCTTTTCTACTCTTCCTTGTAAACTATAGAGGCCAAGGGTCATCAATAAGCTGACCATTGCTGTATCTCAATGATACTCTCCTGAGTACAGTATCAGTGGGTCAGGAAGCATCTAGTGATAATCAGCAGGGGCTGATTCTATGTTCTGTTCTGCCTAGCTTTTAGATTATTTTAGGTTCCATCTAGAGTCACTCAAATGATTAATTTCTAGCAATGAAAACTCCAAACAATTTATCTATAAGGATTTCTAATGCTAATTGATTTAAAGGTTTGTTATTGTTTTAGGGTCTTCAGTGAGACATGACCAGTGAAACTAGATTCAGCAGCTACATACTTCAAATATAAAAGTGGTTTCACTTTTTACTGTTCCTCTTTCACACAAATACAGAGATTTATCCTTTGAATCTTTTATCTTTCAGCTTCTTAGACATAAATAAACCCAGCGCTGAGAGATGCACCATGTTGCACCTATGTAAACTCTGGTGGGAAAGCTTTGTTCCAGAGCAGGTAACAAACACCAGCACTGCCCTCAGGTTGCAAAATGGCATTACCGTACCCACTCTAGTCATCAGGTTCCGTCAAAATTATGAACAGGCATCAGCTGACTCCTCCTCCAAGCAAGCATTGTGTTAGGGACAGATGACTCCCCATGTGCTGCAGCCTGGTCATTGCAGTAGAGCAGCAGCAATTTCTCCTGGCTCTGTGATCTGGAACGATGTGGTGGCTACTATCACAACTCTACGATTGCCTGAACTCCTGATCACCAGCGGATCAGAGATTCCCCTAACAGACAACAGAATTGAAGATATCAAAACCTTCTTGCCTGGATGGGGACTCTGTTCCCTCATAGTTGAGGGCACGCTGGTGGCTAAAACTGCTCTGATTAAACAGAAAAACAGCTCACTGGCAGCGTTGTCTTACTGCTCCATGCATTCCCACCCAGGGGTTGATTTCCTGCTGGTCCACCAGTACAAGTTCAAGCTAGGCCTAAAGCTCCAGGGCATGATCAAGGCTATTGAGACTGCATTACTTCTTGGTGGAGATGCAGGGGCCTCTTCTTCCTTCCAAAATCATTGAATGTGGCTGTACTTCTGCTTACAACGGTAGTTTTTAGTCTTTTCTATGTATGCTGAATACCTTTACTGTTTCTTGGACCTTGTGGTACATAACTCAGAGGTGAAGGGAAGTCTACATTACTTTTTTCAAAAGTGAGCTGTGATTGTTGTGACAGCAAGTTCATCTGTATGCAGGAAGTCAAAGACACCTAAGGCCTAGAGGGAGATGGCTGAATTGTGCTTTCCCTGTGCACAACTTCAAGACGTAGAAATATCGAGGTGGACCAGGTGATTTTTAATAGAACTGTGCTTCCCAGGCTGGAGGTCTAGATATCTGAGGTGCATCTCACTGGTGTACGGGAATTTGTTCTCTGGTCTAATATAATTGAATTCTACTAAATGCATAAGCTTAGCTTTGGGGAAGTACCTAACGCACACTGCATACCTTAACTTAGGGCCGATGAATCCCAGCCCCAGTGACATTAAGCCATATATTGGGTAGGCTTTTTGTGAAGCAAGGCTGTAAAGCTTAGGAGACTGCATCTCTTTAAAATCGGCTTTTATCTCTAACTTGTTGACTTTTACACAGGAACAAAAGTTTTTTTGAGAGGCATCCCTCTTAAAAGCTTTGAAACAAAGCTCCAAACATGAGAATTTCAAGTCTCATCATGTATATGTACAAGCTTGCACATACAGGTTTTCTTCTAACCAAAGGAAAGTGACTATGAATATGCAGTATTTTGAAATATTACTTGCAAAGTTATATGAAATAAGTTTTTGAAAGGGATGGGGGATGAATGGTATGGAAATGAAATAATATGTACATTATTGAAAGAAGACCAGAAACCTCCTGTGTCTCTTACCTGTTGAAATGATAGAAGCAGCATTGATTTAACCTGCTTTCAGGTAAATAAAATTTGGAAATGCTTCTCAAAAAAGATCAGAGGAATCTTTCAACATGTAAAAAGTTTAGGCATAATGATAGGGGTTTTTCCTTTGGTTATAGTTTATCGTTCAAGTAGTTAATATTCACATAAACTAAACGTTCAATCTGTTCATTATAATTTTAATTCAATCACATCACATAGCTTTTACTATTTTATTTATGTGCATTCTTCTAGTCCAAGAGTTTGTCACTGTGTTCATCTCATTAAATATGGGTACTCACTCAGTAAATATGTGTGCTTCCACTCAGTAAATATGGGTACTTTCAAAAATGATGCCTCAGTTTAGTAACAGATGCTTCTTAAAATATTTAGAATTTTAAAGTGTAAAGAAGCCGTCAGTAGCATTCTGATTTGTGTATAAATATTTATTTAGCACACGTTCTGGCCAATGTACTGCCCTTGATTTTTGTGCAAAACTTACAGTAACTTCAATGGAAATTCTGAGCTCATGACTGAGAAAAATATGGTTAATTCAGCAACCCAGCTGCTTTTATATCCCAGAATAGCAAGCAGTGCCTCTAGTGAAGGAGGTGGGGAAATACGGGAGTTTATGTCATTCTTAGCTTTCTGTTGCTGGGCTCACATTTGGGTTACAGATCAAGTTAGAGCGGACTCTGGGCTATTCTAATTCTCTTCAGAGACTTTTAGCTAGCTTCCTACCAACTGGAGCACAACAGTGGTATCAACATAAAGAGACCAATTGCCAGTAAAGCTCTGGAAATATTTGCTAGAAATCCTGTGAGAGGCTGCTATGTGACAAAATTTCTATGGGGCAAAAAAATTAATGTGAGATAAATCTGTTTGATGGAGGAACATGAGGCCTTTGTCACTGAAATGAGATTCTAAGGCAAATAATTTCCTTTCTGCTAGTGCTAGCATGAGAAATGTTATGGAAAGTTGAGGCTATTTGCAGAATCATTGTAAAAGTAGATTCTTGATCACATAACCTCTCTCACAATACAGAGAAAGAGACTGCAGACAAAACGGAAGCATATCTAATATGCAGCATAAAACTTAATCAAGAAAGAACAATTCTAAGATGCTGAGACCTAGCTCCAGTCTCCTAAAGCTTTCATCCTTGCCTTTCTCCATATTTTCTAGACTTTTGGTACACATTTCCATTAGCATGTAAGGATTTTAAGAGAGGATAAAATGGCAATAAAACAGAATACCTACTGAAAACGGCAAAATTCACACTGGTGTAATACGGAAAAATAATGTATTAATTTTTAATAATTTATTTTACTGAAAAAAGCCTTCTACTGTGATATAAACTAAAATATTGCACAACAAATCATTTCAGCTTATTGGCAAATGGACATTTGTCCTCTCTAATTGCACTAGCATCAGACACGCTATTTGGTGCCTGAGGGAATTCTTACGAAGCTATTCTCGCTACTTAAGTACCTGCTATTATTAAGACCCAGAGTATAAAATACAAGTGCATGACGCAAACAAGGTTGCCAAGATACTAATCCAAGGTTGCTCTCATTTTCATGAAAAATATCGTAACATGTTTCGATCTTAAAAATTATCTTCAAATTGGCTGAGATGCTTGAGGTGTCTAGATGGCTTAGCAGATTTCTACTCAGTTTAGTAGGACTGTATTGTCACTAACAGGAACCTCTCTGCCCAGCTGTATTTTCAGGATCCTCTTAGAACCAAAATAAAGTGGAAAGTGAGGAAATCATCTGAGTTTCTGTAGCTCAGCAAGCTACTTTTGCAAACACATACTAAGCTTTAAAATTTATACTCTTCAAAAAAATGCACAAATAAAATCATGCAAATTTGCATACCAGGAAGATAGTGTTTTCCTTGATGTCAACAGAAATGCAGTGCAGTGGATTAGCAGTACAAATTAGCAGTACCATGTGTAGTTGGTTTCTTTAGTTTAGGAATAGAAATTTACTTTTTTACATAGCAGTGCCACATAATTCTCTGTATTCCCTTCCTTCACTATGTCAGCAAGGCACATTCCAGTGCCACATCTGGTGAAGCAGCCACAGGCAAAGCTGGATAGCCACCATATCCATATGCTCTTACTACCCTACATGCCCAGACGACTTTCAGTGGAGAATGACAGGTCCGCCTACATCATAGCCAGTCAGCTTCTCACATCCTCATACACTCACATCCTCAGGCACCATTTTGCATGCCATGGCAGCACACGTGCAACAACCAGCTCCATGACTCTCCATAAGTCACACACTGAGTTTCACAGATCCGTACAAATTGGGACCAGGGACTCTGGAGGGGTTCCAGTGAAGAGGAAAAATTTCAGCCGCATGTCCAAACTATGTCAGGTGTACAGCAGAATCAAGTCCCACATTAGCATATCTGGGAGGCAGACAGGAACTGGAATGGCAGCGTACATAAGTAAAACAGCATTCAAAGACTTGTGGTAACTCAGGGCAGACGTAATGACACTGTCACATTAGAATGACAGTTTCTGAACAAGGAAACGATCAATTCTACTTGTGAGTGGTTTTGTTGGCATAAGGCTGATTTCTCCTTCACTTGTGTGGACTTTGAAGATTGACTTTTTTAACAGATGCTAAAAAAGATGCTGTTTAAAAGCTGCTTGACAGAACTAGTCATTATATGAAGAAGTACAATTAACTTGCTCAACCTGGAGAAAATAAGGTATATGAGAGCATAGAGAAGTCACTTCTGCAATTTCATTTTTCCTTATGATAACTGCCTCTCAGGCACATCTCATCCATAGCCATCAGACCATAAAACTAGGCTATTACGTTAAAACTTGCACTTCAAAAATCCACAAAACCTTGTGCTAGGAATATGAACCATGACCCCTTTAGTTATTTAGGAGATCTAGGCATTTTCAACATTATTACAAGGGGCCATTAGAAGGACCGAATCCATAGTCTTTATTGATTTAAGAGTCATCCAACTGTACTTATCTAAGTGTTACTTGAGTGAGCTATTGTTGCGAGATTATGACTTTCAGAGTTTTACATTTATACTAGAAGGCAGCCAGGAAAACTAAATGTTAAATCCAGCATCTCAATTTGAAGCCTAAGGTCTCATTAACTTCGATTAAGTTTCTTTTGTGTCTATCTCCTATTTGCCTCACTAACTTTTCTTGTTGGCTCTGGGTATAATAGTGAGAGCAGATCACATACAAGTGAGAAACCACTCAGTGAGAAGCAGCTACAAAAGTGATTAAACAGTTTTTCTGTGGTTTATGATGGCTTTTTTTCCTTTTTGAATTTTTCCCTAAACATATATAGGAATACTTACATATATATATATATATATATATATATTTTGCAAGTTTTGACTTTCTGCAAACATTGCAAGCATGGCACAGCAATCAAAATCATGAACGTTTATGATAAAAAGTTATCCATAGCCGCATTTCCTAGACTGAAAATGATGATGTGATCAGTTAGTACTGCAGTTCCAGTGAATTTAGTATTGCATACTTTATTTGTCTTTTAAAAAAGCCCTTTTACCTTTTTCTCCGTGTTTTAAAATATTTCACCCTTCTTTTATTCCACATAGAACTACCTCAAAGCTGAATCCACACAGTTTGAACAGTTCTCCTTGGAGGGAGCTCAATATTAACACAGGAGGACCCACTGTTTTCCTGTTTACAATATGCTTTGGTTCTGCATAGTCTTAAAAAACTCCACCACTTCAGTACTATGAGATTATTACTATTAGCCACCAGCTTATTCTAACAAAACCACAGGCAATGTCTCTGCCACCAAAGATACTTCAAAGACTGATGGCTTAAACTTGCCTTGAAGTCTCATGGAAAGTGACTAACATACTAATGAACATCACAAAGTGTTATTGTTAACACTGGGAAAACCATTCTAGCTGAAATTCTCAAAGGTACTTGGAGAATTTTACTGTTAACTTCAAAAGAGACAGGATTTCAACCTTAGATTTTTTTCCTCTCCTGACTCTTAGAAACCGCTTTACCCCTTTTCTAGCTAGTTTATGCTATAATCCCCCTAAAATCATGAATTTATACTGACACACAACTTTTCATAAAGGGGTAGAGAGCCAGATAAACAAAGTGGCCCTTCCTGCCCTTCTGAAATCCCATAGAGCCCAAAGATTACATTAGTTTCCAAATTAATCACAGTAACACTTCTCATATGCATCTATTCATCCCTGAAAATTAGCTTTCTGTATTACCTTCTCCTCATTTTACTCAAATTGATATTTAAAAAAAAAAAGTTTAGTGTTCTCTAAACATTACTCTCAGACATAGCATTTTTTAAAATTACTGTGACTCCTTAAGAAAGAACTAATCTTTAAACATATTTCTATTTTATAAGAAAAAATACCTGAAACAAAACCTATTGTTCTAACATGCAAAGTTAGTTATTTTGATATGTAGTCTTAAACTTTTCTGCATATTGAATGTCACGTAGTTTCAAAACTCTGGTTTGCACATAAAGTATACAATAAAAGTACAATATAAATAAAATAGTTTATTACAAGTATTTTAAGAGCTCTACAATACACTTTCAAAACATTTTATACAGTATTCTGTCTTTCAATATGAAACAATTCATGGAGGGAGAAAAAAATCTCAATATATAACTACAGTCATTATTAACATACTGAATTCATCTGTCATACAAAAATCATAGTAACTACAGACTGTTTCTGAGTATCTTTCCTGGTTTTATTCTCTCTGAAAATGGGAAAGAATAACATGTACAATGGAAAGAATACATGTGAAAATAAAATAAAAACTCCCTTTACTTCATTTATACCAAATAGTACAAAGCTCATGCCACAGCAAAACCTAGAAAATAACTTCAAAAATTTAAAAAAAAAAAAAAAATCAAAACCATTTTTATCTATTTAAATAGTAAAAAGAATGCCATGTATCTTACAGACATGTTAATTTAGAAATAGGATTAAAAACTTCAGGTTTCAACTATTCAGAAGTTGCATAACAAAGCAGAATATCCGAAAAGGTAGTTTTCGCAGAGGGGAAAATAAAAAAAGAAACAAACTTCATTCTTGTTCTGAATAAAGCTCCACTGCACTTACACTGTTTGCCAGTGCCACAGGCACAATGGGCAAAGCTCTCTACTTACCAGAAAGTATAACTACAGATTCTATTAATACAAAATTGGAATTACTTAATTTGAGCTAAAAGTCATTTTCAGTCTCTTATATTTAATGTAACGAGAACATGAATTCCCGACAAAACTGCTCATCTGAGTTATTATCACATCTTAGAGAACATTTCTTTTACTGGTGCAATATGTACACTGCAAGGAAAGGAGACTGGAACAGATAGTAAGCCCATTTGTAATATTAATGATAATTTCTTGTCCTCTTTTCTTGCAGAAAAATAGTTCAGTATTGTATGAATTGGCCAAAAAAAGCTAGAAAAGGCAAGGGATATACAAAGAAGTGGAGATAATGAAGTGGTGAAATGGATTAATTGATTATAAACCCTGCTATTTTAGCATTGCCTACTTATATTTTATCATAAAAAGGAAAAAGATCTAATTCCTCATCCATAGATCGCCAAGCACATTACGAAGCAGTTAAATTTTTTCTATTAACTGTTCTATAATGTCACATCAACATTTTTTCTCATTAAGCTTTTTCCCCTTTTTCTTTCTTCTTTCTTGCATCTTTTATCTAAAAATAACCTTTTTTTTTTTTAAAGTATGAAATAAATACAGCAAGTGTCCTTTGTTTGCAACATATACGGAGCCAGAAGAAAGTAAAAGGACTGCTTTTTCTGTATTCTGGAAATTACCTTTTTATCTTTACTTGTCTGATAGCTATCATTGGACAGCATAACATCAAAATACTATATGGGAAAAGGTATAACTTAAAATATCTGATTCATGGAGCACTGCAGATTGCTGCAACACTATTAATACAGTAAGAATGTGTATTTATAAATTAATTTAGGAAAAGAAATGCAAAGTGGCTTTTTTGTTATATTTTTTTATTTTAAACATCTTCTCACATTCATCACAAATTATATCAAGTAGACAGTTCTGAAGACAGTAAATTAACTCTTCACCAGGTCATCTCCATAACAGAAAAAGATAGTGCCCTTCAGTCAATTGTTCAGTCTAACATAAGCCTTTTAATAATTATGCAACCAAAAATTTTAATATATCATTTCATAGGGCATTATCCAGTTTTGATAAAAACAATATATTCTGCAGTTGTTGCTCAGTGGAACTCAGCTTTAAGCTCTCTTTAAAGTGAATAAGGTGATGTCTTTTCAAATGTGGGGCCTGTCTGAAACTTTTACCACAAACTAAACATTCAAATGGCTTCTGTCCAGCATGCATTAGGTAGTGTCTTTCAAGCTTAGAAGGTGATTTAAAAGTTTTAAAGCAGATACTGCATTGATACAATTTGTTAACAACTTCACTTTTTTCTATACCTTTGGAAAAATCATGCCAATAGCTGTAACAGCTTTGCTCCGTTTCCAGCAATTTACTACACAAATACGGCTGTGTGTTTCTACTGCTGGTGTCAAGAACAAAGTCCCCTGACTCAATTTCAACTTTGATTTCAGCTGCTTGGTTTGACTGAATCAGCTCAAATTCTTGAAAGCCAGATGCCTGTGAAGGTGTTTGAGAATAACCCGAATAACCCACAGGCTGAGAAGACTTAAATTCAGTGTGATCTCCCTGATGATTGAAAAGTTTGTTCAGGTTTTCAAATTCTACCTGGCAAACGGGGCTTTTATAGGGTCTCTTTTCAGTATGGGTGAGCTGATGTCTTTTTAAGTGAGCTGACTGTCTAAATGTCTTCCCACAAACATTACAGCCAAAGGGCTTCTGTCCCGTGTGTATAAGATAATGTCTTTGAAGTTTGGATGAAGACGGAAAGATTTTTTCACATCTGTCACATTTACACACTTTGTGTCTGTTATGTATATTTTTAGCAGAAGCTGAAAAAGCACAGTGAAGTGCTTCTGAATTATCAAAGAAACCATCATCTGATGAACCATAAAAAGCGTCATCTTTATTATGCAGTGAATCATCGATGTTTAACATGCTTTCACCAGTAAGCATACCTTTTAAATTAATTCCGAAGTCGTGAGGTTGCAGGTGCTCTTGCCAAGGTAATGGCACAGCAAACGTTCTTTTCATCCGATTACTAAGTGCCTTGTGCATGTCAAGCTTGCTATGGCAATCCTTGAAAGGTTTAGGGGAAGCATGCTGATCAGAACGCTGATCTCTAGCTGCAACCAGGTCAGGACTTTTAAAGTGACCTGATTTTATTTTTTTTCTGTCAGTCAGAGAAAAATCTGTTGCCTTTCCTCCAGTACCCTTCAGCTTCATCAGGATCTTATTTTTCATGCTGACTGTGTGGCTGCATGCTGTTGTACCATTATCTGAACTTTTGCCATCTCTCAGATAACAACATTTGTGCAGATTTAGAACCTGCTCCGTTTCAAAACACTGCTCACATGCTGGGCACTGAAAGGGTACAATATAAATCGAGTGAACATCATGTGGGTCATTCTCCTGTGATTCGTAAGTGTCAGCATTCTCAAAACTATCCCTCTTTCCTTCCAACAGGTTCTGTCGTCTGGGATATTTAAGAGTCTTTGTTTTATATAAAATATTGGGGAAAGTCTTATTTCTGGCATGGAGCTGTTTGTGCTTCATGAGTTTGCTCTGTATTTTAAACCCCTTCTGACAAAAGCAGCACTGAAAAGGCCTTTCTTCCGTGTGTGTGAGCTGATGGATTTTCAAGTGTGTTGACTGTCTGAAAGATTTACCGCATGAAGAACACTTAAAAGGTTTCTGGCCAGTGTGAATAAGGAAGTGTCTTTCTAGCTTAGATCTTGATGGAAACGTCTTGTTACATGATTCACAAGCATGAGTTTTCTTTCTCCTTCTGGCACCATGTAGATGATCTGCCTTCAGGCACTGATGCAGCATCCACCTCTCTTCAGTTGTAAAAGATTTCCAGCACATAGAACATCGAAATACACCATAAGTGACCCTGTCTTGCTCAAAATTCACAGAGTTTTCTGCTTGCTTGGTATCATTCTGATAATTTTCATTATGAAGCTGCTGATGCTTTAAGAAAGTGATTAAGTTTTTGAAGTTTCTATGACAAACAATACATTTAAATGGCAGATTATGGGTTAACTGATGCCTCTCCAGGTGGACTAACTGCCTAAATGTTTTATGGCATACATGACATTCAAATGGCTTTTGACCAGTATGTATCAGATAATGCCTAGCTAATTTGGATGGAGTTTCAAACTGTTTATAGCAAATGTCACAAATATATGGCTTTTTCTTGGGTATCCTGTCAGCTGTTACACACTGCTGAACTTTTAACATTTTTAAAAAGCAATTACACCTTGCCTACTGTTAGTTTCTTCAGATAGGTATTTCAAGTGAAATCATCAATTGCACACTAAGATGGAAGGCTGTAGAAGCAGCAAATTTTCTCAGGACAGATATTCTTAAATCCCACAGGTCCCTAAAATAAGAAAGAGAGTATTATTTTAGCCTATATTAATACATAATTGCCTAAAATTCTCTCGTTTTCTACATAAGAGACCAAAAGCATCTAGACTAGAATACTCCTGATTTAACTTAGCTTAAAATGCTTTCCTCATAACAGAGTAATCACTCATTATGTTACATGATACAGAAAAACTAGACTACTGTCCAGAAGAAACAAATAAGTTTAAGTCATCTGTGCTGTAATGCAGATATCGTTTAGTCCTGCATGTTACTTCCAAATAATATACAGTTCAGCTACATTATGATATTTAGGTTATATACAAATAAAGCATATTCTTAAAAAAAAAAAACACACACACACAAAAACTTACTGTAATAAATTTTTCCCCTACAGCAGTAATTCTAACTCCCAGATGTAATATTTAGGAGGATGAGAGAAAGAGCTAAGAACTAGGGATTCTTGGGCTTCAGAAATAAAAATTAAATGAATGCAGTGTTAGTGAGAAGTAAAAATTAACACATTGAAACTAAGTCCAAAGTTACTGTTCACATTTCTGCATCGTATCAACTGTTTCCAGAAGAAACAGTAGTGTAATCATTTTTGCTTTATCTCAAAATGACAAACACCAGAACCAGTCAGCAAGAGCAACACACTAACCATAAACTGCGACCAGAACAAGGATACTCCCCAAAACAAGGATGAACACAGGCTATGTTTGCTATCTCACCGCAGAGCTAGAATATCAGAGTTGCGATACCTAACCGTGCGTATACTCTGAAGTCATCATAAATACAGAGGTCATTATCATAATTCATCATAATGAATATTTTAGTCTAAACCAAAATCATGAAATAGTCAGTTTTAATTTTCCTTGAATTTTCAACAGACAAAACACACTTGGCCAAGCTACTGTGTCTCAGCTAAGGCATAATGACTTGCAAACAAGAAACAATAACTTTGCAAGTACAAGAGTGCATGAAAAGTTATCAAAATATTCATAGGAACAGCTAGAAAGGACCTCAAGCAACCATTTAGTCCAAGTCTTCCACTGTGAAGCCAACTCATGTCTAGACAGCCTCCAAAGTGGTCTTAACTTCCGCTGGAGGAGGTTCCTTAACCTCAGCAGGGTTCCTGCTCCAGTGCATCACCCTCTCACAAAGCTTTTCCTTGCACTTAGCTGAGCCTTTCTTGACTACAAAGTTATTTTCATTGTCCTTCCCCTGTGAGCCTGGAAAATAACTAAAAAGTGTTCTCTGTCTCAACTTTATGTATTCAAAATCTCCTTTCTCTCCTCTTTTTTTAACTAGGATTGCTAAGTATTGCTTTAGTATTGCTAAGTATCGCTTTAACTAAGTATTGCTTTTAGGTCCACTCAAAAGGAAAAAAAAAGAACTGATTGGCCTTTTTAATCATCTCTGGACTAATTTCAATTGGTCACATCCTTCCTAAATTGCAGCATCTAAAACAGATTAAGTATTACAGTCCACAAGAGTAGTAAGAACAACAGACTGAAAATACCTCTATGGTACTACCTATATCCCCTTATAAAAAAGAAAAGGGATGGAGGGAGCAAATTTTAAAGCAACAGCATAATAGTTAGGACTTGTAATAACTTTGAGATACACAACACATTTCTACTAACTATCATTTGTGGTATTTTGATACTACAACTCACAAGTTGTATATTCTTTCTACATATCAGCAGAATAAAAATTAATTTATTCAGTGTCTCTAAAAGCCCTGTCTCTTCACAAAGAGTTAATGTCCCTAGTTTTTAAAAATTCAGAAATATCTGAAAAGTTCATTCAAAGTCATTGCAAAGAATAAAAGCCTACTGCAATTTAAAGTAAGTTACAATGAGATTCAAGACACATGCACAAAAGACTTAAGATATCTGGTGAATCAAGGTTTTTCTTAAGCTTAATGGAAAAAAACCTGCTCATCTGGTAGGATCATTCCACCTCTAATAGATGTGTTCCTATATAATTGTGGGCCTTATTAAATACCTTTTGGATGTACGCTTTAGATGCAGTTGTCACTACACTGAGGAGTTACCTAATCTCACTGAAATCATTCAGGATAGGACTTATCAATGCTATGAAGCAGTTGAGAAAGTCAACTCTTCCTTTCCTAGTCTCCTTCCCTGTAGAATTTTAACAGCTACTCAGTTTCAGTCTTCTTTTGAAGATGCAAGAAAACACATCACTCTTAGGAGACCCCCTTTTCCTCCCAGTTGTTGTCACATCACGTGAAGGCAAGGAGTTTAGAGAGAGTAAGTGTGTGATACCAAATGCTTTCTAGTTTGTGCTACCATGAAGCTAGAGACAGGTAGGCTGAGAAAAGGCGAAAAGCTTCTCTGCTACACTGGAAGTTTCTGTACAGCTCTAGACAGCCTCCATTAGCAGGGAAGGAAAACCTCCTGAGAAAGAACTGTAAAGACTGATGAATTTTAGTTAACCTACTGTCATACAGATCTAATTTACACATCAGGAAAGTGCTCAAACAGTATAGTGACATGCAAAGAAAAAACGTCCGAAGTAAGAGACAGCTGTGGCATATTACCCAAGGGATTTTGTATTTAGCTTATAGATTTTTTAAAGATTCTATCTGGTGAATGAGGAAAATGCTCTGTAGTACAAGGTGTCAAAAGCAGAGTAGAGCTTCTTGCTGTGGTCTTCTTGCCCTGTGAAAGACTAAGGGCTCAGATGAGGTAAACTTAGGGGATGCAGGGGAAGGAGAAAGGAGCTAAGATGGGCATTACTGTGTGGCCCAAATATATTTTCAAATCCTATTTACTAAGGACAGACTTCTCCACATCTATTTCAGGGTGCTCTGTGCCTTGCACATCTAAGGAACAAATATGCTGCTGCTAAAGATCAAAGACAAGCTTGGAATATTGTCTACTGCCAGCTTTGGAAGTACACAGGCTTGTCCTAGTTAGAGTCAGAAAATGTACTTCTCTCTGTGATAAGGATTTAGTTTGTGGCATAGGTCAAATTTAATATTAAATTGACACTACTTTTCATCTTGGCTGCATGGCGATGCAGAAAAATAGAGTCAAGATGTAGGCCATTGAAGATCCACAGAGGACCCTCCTAAGTCTAGTATTATTTAATGATTAAGTAAATATTACATTTATTAATATTACAGATAGCAGCAAGCTGCAACAAAATGAAAACACGATGGAAGAAAATTCTGAATTCTAATCCTGTCTTTACTAATCAGAGAAGGCTTTAAAAAAAACCAAAACCAAAAAAAAACCCCAAAACAAACAAACCAACCAACAAAAAAAAAAACAAACACAAAACAGGAAGGGAACTTTAATAAGAAGAAATGCAAGCTTTTCTATTTAGTCAGGAATAATCAACTGGAAGGGCAACAACTTACTAGGTTATAGTTGTGCAGAAAAGACCTGGAGTCTAAGTTGGAACAGAAGCTGAATATGCCAACAGCATGCCATCCATACCAGGATGCGTAAACAGCAGTAAAGTTTTGATAGCACATAAATCTTCCATACTACTCACTACTATTTAGAATTCAGCTGCAGTACTCTGTCCAGTTTTGAATACTGCCCTTCAGATTGAGTCAAGTATATGAGCTAATTGGAATGAGTCCAGAGAAGAGGATCAAGAATGATCAGAGCTTAAATGCACAATATACAGCAAAAGATTAAAGTAACTGGGAATATTTAAGTTAAAATAGAGAAGACCTGATTAAAGAGAACAAAAACAACCCCAAAACAAAACCAAACATAAGAGAGCTAGCTTTAAAGAAAACTGAAATAAGCTGTTCCTCAAGCCATTTATAGTTGTGACTAGAAATTGATTCAAATTATAGCAGAGAGGATGCAAGTACATTATTGCCCTTACAGCTGCAAAGTTTTTCTTAATGAGCATACAAATAAGTTGTGTGGGGAGATCGCTCTGCCTCCAACACTGGAGGTCTCCAAAAAAGGTTGTACAAACATCTCTCAAATTCCCACACCCTTATAGTTGACCCTACACAAGATGAATATTCTGGCTTGTTTTCCTATGACTCGTTAATATAATTCAAAACAAACCAGTTAAGAATTGAAAATTCAATGTATTTCCAAGTTTGCCGCTGAAGAATTCTTCCGCATTGTTATTAGTATATCATCAGAACCTTGAGATAAGCTAGTGCTTATGGCTTTCCTGACACAATTACAAGGAAATTAATTATAATAATAAATGTGTGAAGAAACATAAGATGCCTCTTGTAACATTAACTACAAAACAGACAAGTGAAAATCTAGCTGCTGGTTTATGAAACACATAGCATGCAACAGAGCTGGGAATCCGAGCACTGAGACAAACACACTGCACGCTGGATTTCCTCACCAGCTTTCCCTAGGGAAAAGTCTACGTTGCTGCGATGGGGGAACAAATTTCACCAGAAATGTAACCTACACCTGTAGTTACACAGAAACCAACATCATGCATTACAGCTCCTCAAACCTAACACCTCTCATTCGCTCCCATTTTCCGTATATGTTTCAAAACATTTTCTGAAGCAAAACGAAATAAAAGATATACGACGATGAAGCGGGGCTGGTTTAAGAACAAAGCTAAGTTCTGCTGAAGGGGCCCGACACCCCCGGGACCGGGACTGGGACCGGGACTGGGCCCGGGACCGGGACTGGGCCCGACACCCCCACCACACCCCCCCCACGCCCCCCGGCAGGACACACTTAAATCCAGTTAAAAACTTAAAAGCAATTAGTGAGGCGGCTCTTACAGAAAGCAGACCGCGAACAGGAGGCACACAACCGCGGGCGGCTTCCCCACAGCAGAAAGCGGGCTCCCTGCTGGGGCCGCGCCGGCCCGGCCCGCGGCCGCCCGCCCCCGCCGCGGCTCTCCAGCGCGCAGTGCCACCCCGCCCGCCGGCCAGGCGGGCCCGGCGATGCCCAGGGACTCTGCCCCGACGCGCTGCACGGGCGGCCGGCAGGGCAGGGCAGGGCAGGGCAGCGCCGCGCCGGGGCCGGCCCAGCGCCCCGGGGCCGCGGCGGAGCCCGCAGCGGTGCTGACCGGCGGCCGAGGGGAAGGGCGGCAAGAGGGGAGCGGGGGCGAAGGAGGGCGCGACCTGGAGAAGCAGCTACCGCACCTCCACCTTCCTCATCCCTCCCGGGGTTGCTGCCGCCTAAACTCTTCCCCCCGGATGGCACCGAGACGCCGGGAAACCCGGGCCGGAGCTTTCCGTTCCTCCGCGCAATGCGGCCCCGCCTTCCGCGGGCCGGGCTGCGGCCAGGCCGGGGCTGGGGCCGGGCCGAGGGGCGGGGAAGGATCCCCTCCACCTTACTGCTCTCCGGGCACAAAATGCCCCCGTCTCTGCTGATGAATTCTTGGTGACATGTTGCTTCCTACAAATAAGACATAGTTTCTGCCTCAGCATACTAAAAGCAAATAACCGATTCCCGGTGGTTGTGGGGTTTGCAACTAAGGCATGGCGGCGGAGTTACCCTGCTGCGTGATAAACGCACCATACGGCCAAACCCTGCGGCCTAAAAGGCTGGGAAGCGGTGCCTGGAAGGGAAGGAGGAAAGAGACGTTTCATGGGAAGTCTAAAAAGCCCGTCGATAACGTGTGCACGCAAAAGTAAGGGTTTTGCAGAGTTTTGCCTCCTTTGCCCCCCTCCTCATGGGCTGAAGGATGGATGGGGGTCCCTGCGGTAGCTGGAGCCCCCTCAGTGAGCGCAGCTTGGCTGAGGTTACCGCAGAGGAACACCAGGCAAAGGACTGAAAACATCCAGAAAAAGATAAAAACTGCTTACGATTGAGTCCTGCGTCCAGCTCTGGGGTCCCCAGCACAAGAAAGACGTGGACTTGTTAAGAGTGGGTCCAGAGGAGGCCACAAAGATGATCAGCGGGCTGGAACACCTCTCCTATGAGGAAAGGCTGAGGGAGTTGGGGTTGTTCAGCCTGGAGAAGAGAAGGCTCCGGGGAGACCTCATTGCGGCCTTTCCATACTTGAAGGGGGCTTATAAGAAAGATGGGGACAGACTTGTTACCAAGGCCCATAGTGACAGGATAAGGGGTAATGGTTTTAAACTGAAAGAGGGTAGATTTAGACCAGACATAAGGAAGAAATATTTTACAATGAGGGTGGTGAGACTGGAACAGGTTGCCCAGAGAAGCTGTGGATGCCCCATCACTGGAAGTGTTTAAGGTCAGGTTGGACAGGGCTTTGAGCAACCTTATCTAGTGAAAGAGAACCCTGCCCACAGCAGGGGGTTGGACTAGGTGGTCTTCAAAGGTCCCTGCCAACCAAAACCACTCTGTGACTCTACCTCATAAAAGAGCATGCAGATGGCAGAACAAAGTGTAAGAGATTCACCATAAAAGCCTCTTCATAAAACACAAGGACATGGATGAGGCTGGTTAGGTTGTAGCCCTATTGGGACAGAGAATTCCAGTCACCAGAGTCTTGACTCAGCCACCTGTGTATATGGCTCAATATAGACTCCATTAGTCAAATCTTAAACTCTTTATCAAAATTTTCACATAAAGACAGGCTGTAGATTTATTTGTTAAGAAATGTGCCCTAGCCCAGGAATTACAGAGGACCAGTAGAAGATGTCTTTTATGCTTTCCTCTCAAAAAAAGACAACAACCCACCAAAAACCACCAAAATCCACCTTTTAAAAAATCAGATCATTGATTAGACCATCTTTGCAAGTGAATTTGCAACACTGAAAACAAAATAAGTCATTCTGTTAGGTAACACTTTATTAAAGGTTTATTTTTTTAATCTAGATGCATTTTCTTAAGAGTTTTGCTTATTTTCTTTCTTTTGTTCATGCAGCCTGGAATCAAACAAAAGTAATTATTTGCAGGTGCAGCATTTATTTCTTAGAAAAACAGGAGTGCCAGCTCACTCATACTTTTCCTTCAGCTGTCCTTTTTCTGAGATTCTACCTCTGTGTGATGGGTGAGGTTAGGATCCGACTCCTAGCAGGAGGAATGGAAGAGGGCAGAACAGAACAGAAAACAAATCAAAAATTTATATCAATGGAAGGCTGGACCCTTTGGTATAATAGGAGAAATACCCTAGAAACTGTCCTGGAGAGCAGCTGCGTTGGCACAGAACAGCTAATATGTCTCCATTGGATTTCTCTGGTGTCCAGCAGAAGAGAGAGCTGCAGTAATTTGTGTTGTCTTTCCGCTCTGTGTGTTGAGCCCCCTCTCCCAGCCCTACTGGGAATTCAAGAGGCAATCACATATGCTGAGGAAACTCCCAACAGCATGGCTGTTTCAAAACTATTTGGATAAGCTGGCTGGAAGTCTAGGCTATAAGAAAGCTGAGAACCAGGTGGCAGTGAGGAACTCAGCTTACAAAGTGAAATTTCAGTGTTGTTTTCCAACACGTGCATGATCCAAATCCCTGCTACTCACAAGATAGTTCAGAAAAGGTCTGCCCACATTTTGTCTTTTGTCAACACTAATGCAGGGAAAAGTTTTCACGCAGGTTTCTTTGCTGGGATATTTTGTTTGGTTTTGAGCTTTTAAGTTACCTTCAGATTGCTAACAGCCTTTGCTAAACAGCCCCAATAAAGGATGTAGGGACGTAGTTGTCACTTTTTTTTTTTTTTGCGCTAGAGGCCTCATACTTGCCCAATCCTATGCTCCTCACTCATGGGGCAGAACTCTGCCTACTTGCAATGAAACAAAGAGAAAGACAGAATCAGAGCAGTAATTGATGTATCTGTCTTTTTTTAAAAGAGCAAATTAACCTGGGAATCAGTCATCTTTTACTGATGCGCAGCTTATGTAGTACAAGCCATTGCAGTACGATGCCAGCTGATTAAACAATAACAAAACACAGAATTTGATAATTCTGGTTTTGGATAGAAGATACACCCAGTCACCTCTCCCTCACTGTTAATGAATAGATATCCTGTTGCTATATATAAAAAAAATTGTTTACTCATGAATTTTGTATATGTTAATTAAAAAGAAGTTGGCAGCATTTACCAGCCTAAGCACAAGATAATTTGGCAGGTCCCAGTATCTCTGCAGAACTCTCCTTGAGATGTATTTTTTGATATCTAGAAACAACTGTCTGTAGAACAATCACTACCTCTTAGTTTAGCACTATTAGAATTCAAATCAGTCTAATCACCAGTGGTACTAAATAATATCTGACCTAGTTTGCAACACATAAGCCAAATTTTAACACTACAGGACAAAATTTTTTTGCAGTTAAGCTTAAATATTCAAGGAAACAGCTTAAATAGTGTTGATCATTACTTCAGTAGCATACAATCATTTATTAACTTCATTGAAAGACAGCCAAGTCTTGTAGTTAAAATGGGGATTGGGACAGCCTATAGCTGAAAGCTTGGAAACACCATATGACCACAGGCAAGCCGCTTACCCTTCTAGATGTCAATTTCCCAGCTATAAAAAGTGCATAATATCTGCCACATGCATCTTGTAAAGATATTCAGAAAATTAATAAATCATTTAATAATTGCAGATCACCTGATTATATATCTTTTTTCTTTTTAAAGCATCTCTTTTCATTTTAAAGCATATCCAGTCTTAGCAGTCTGTTCTTCATGACACCTCTGGTCTGGTCCGAAGCAAGAATGCAAGCAGCTGAGTTTAGCTTGTGCCCAATAACAAATTAATGTAGCAGATCCACAGCTGGTGTGGATTGTTGTAGCTCTTTTGGTTTTAATGAAGCTGTAGCAATGTATACCAGCTGAGGATCTGCTTGTATAGTTCTGGGAGTTAGCAGAGAGTGTAATCCAAAAATACTAAATTCAATCTCATAGCCCAGTTGTAACAAAACAGGTGAATTAATTCAATATGTTTTTGTAGAAAACCCTGCGAACACAGGGAATCCATTATTTGCTTTTATGATGCTAAAGAATAAAATATGCACAGTTTGTAGGAAATAATGTTGCAACATTGTAGCAACAATGCAAGACCTCCTAGGAGTGAAAAATGGTTTTATTTTAAATCTAAACTGATTTCAGTCATTCACTTATACCTTAATCACATATCTTGCTTTTGGATATGCCTTTCTGTAACCTGACCATGATTATTTTCACCATCCTGTCCCATGCTGGCAAGTCGTTGGGATTTACTTACTGCCCTTTGCCTCCTCATCTGGGTGTCCTGCTAAGCTGTAGGTAGATATGTGCTAGGATCTTGATGACCTGCTAGTCGAGGGGCTTTGAATACATGCCGTTCTTGTAACTGTTTTCCAGGTGGTTTTTCCTTCTGATGCTTCCACACCCAGATATTGCTATTCATCCTCCATGTACTAATCTTAACATTTCTGTAACAATTCTCTACATACTGAGAATGTGCAGAATGTGTGTGTTTTGGTATACCCGTTATCCCTGTTTTATTTATTTAGATTAGGTTATATTTAATAGATAAATAAAAAAGGAGCATACTGAAACAATGTGCATGATTGTTACCTGACTTGGCACTCGAGAGGTTAAACAGATCTGGCTCTAGTGATAGCTGTAGTGTTACATGTAAGATTCTTTTTTTTAATTCATTTTTTTCAAAGAAAAGAAAGCCTAAAAATAAACAATGAAAGAATTCCTAAACTTTCCCTAAAGAAAAATTGGACAGGGCTAGAAATGAATCTCAACATCCTGAAATGCTGAATTGTCCCTTCATTTGTGAAAGAAAACTTTATTTCCCACTTGCTCCAACAACATAGGCTATGTAACTCTTTTACCGTAGTATTCTAAATGCATATTACTCCACTTCTTACAGGAGGCACACTGTTTGGAGTAGGTATTAACATCTGAGTTTTAATGTTAGCAAAAAATGAGCGATTGCTCTTTTTGTGGGTGTATGCTATAGTATATTGATATGGAAAACCAGACATTGTTCAGATAAATTTCAATTCTCTTTAATTTTTAGGAAATATAAGATTTTTCCTTAAAATATTGTAACAATGCCTCTGCAAACTGACAGTTGGCAGTTCAATTACGAGTTGCAGGGGCAGTCTGTGAGTTAACTGCAACGCGTCATCATTAATGTTGTGTCTGCTTTTGTAAGGTGTTCCGTACTTTAAACATGTGCTGTATATGCGATGTGTTACAGCAGTTTCCCTGGTGTTATTTTTATTGAATTCTAGGCTAAATAGGCACATAACACAGTATATAACTTGCTAATGTGTCAATTAATGCCACCTCAGGGCTAAAGTAAATTGCAAAGACTTTTAAAACTGTGAATACGCATTTCATGCTAGTTTTAGGTTTCTCCCTTTTTCTCTTGTCCTATTTTCTGCCTTTTTTTCCTAAATAGTCGATCTTAAAGCCCTCTGGTGCATAACAATGAATTGCCTTGAGGGGAGATAGTTGTTTAATGAATATGAAGGAAATATGTATTCTACACGTGCAAGCATCATATTTTATTTAATTAAGCACTATGCGTGGCAAAAGCTCCATAAATTCTCTCTGTATGCTCAAAACAAGAAGCAACTTTTAATGACATTTTCGAGAAAAGTAAACTTTATTCAACCAGACTTATAAAAAGCTAGAGCATCATCTCAAAACAGAGAAGTTTTAAAAGGATATGATGAGATTTTTATAGGCAACACATTTAGTTCTGGGAAATGTAAGAATAATTATATTTCAATACCTTTAAGATACAGTTGTGCCTAACTACAATCACTTCCATTAAGTTTTTGGCTTTGTCTAGCAATATATTTTGCTTAGTCTAGCAGTATATTTCAATTAAATTTAATATCTGGGATAGTGTATTTAAAACTGATACACAAAACAGTTTATTTAGATGTTTATTTGCTGAGTAAAAAACCCACAAATTGCTGGCTCACAGCCCTTAATCTCTAGAATCCCTTAAGAATCCCTGCTTTGAAATTAGTTGCAGGCTCTATCAATTATATCTGTTTAAATGGACAAATTTAATTACTACAGAAGAGCAATTGATTTTTAAATTACCCCTGATTGCACAGTGGGTGTCTCAGCGGGAAGACAGGTACATGCAGGCTCTCAAATGGAATCAATGTATTAATTAATCTACAGATTGACATACTCCATAGAAAGTTCCCCTTCTCTTCACCTCCTTCCTGTAGATTCATTTGTTTCAGTTTAAAAGAAATTTCTGATGATCTAGAAGTGAAAAATTCAACTGCAATATAAAAATGCACATGCTGTATATAATACATAAGTTTTTGTTTCTGACTTTGCATATTCGGTGCCATTTGCTAGCCCAGGTGGCCTCCGAGCGATAAAGCGTTCCTTACAACACTGAACCATTAAACTGTGCAATATCATGCCAAGGTATATGTATGTATGCAGGAGTGGAGCTGAAAATGACTCTAAGTAAAATGGAAATTAAGTCCTTTCATGGAACAGGTAAAATGAACACAAACAAAAACATAGCTGGAGAAAACAAACGTCTCCTCAGTACCGTGTTCAGTGCTGGGCTCCCCAGTACAAGAGAAGAGATGGAGATACTGGAATGAGTCCAGCAAAGAGCCACTAAGATGATTAAGGAGCATCTGTTATATGAGGAGAGGCTGAGAGAGCTGGGACTGTTTAGCCTCAGGAAGAGAAGACTTAGTGGTGATCTTATCAATGTGTATAAATACATAATGGGAGGGAGTAAAGAAGTTGGAGCCAGATTTGTCTCGCTGGTGGCCACTGAAAGGAGAAGAGGCACAGATTGAAATGTAGGAAATCTCACCCAAACATGAGAAAAAAACCTTTTTTCTTTGACAGTGGTAAAACACTGGAAGAGGTTGCCCAGAGAGGTTGTGGAGTCTCCATCCTTGGAGATATCCAGGACCTGGCTGACCTCATCCCTGAGCCATCTGCTCTAGCTGACCCTGCTTTGGCTAGAGGCTTGGATTAGATAATGTCCAGAGGTGCCTTCCAACCTCAGTCATTCTGTGATTCTGTGGATATTGTTAACATGCTTAACATGTAAGGGACTTGTAATATTTCATTTTTAAAACTGCTTTCTAGTTATTAAGTGTGCAGGTTCTTATCTTCACAGGTAGTTGGTTTCTGAGGCCTGTGTACTCAAGGAAGCATAAGCATCTACCTACATAGTAATATTGCACTTTTAGAGTAAGACACTAAATCCAGCTATATTATATTACAACTTCTTAAGCCTATGATTTCACCGAGAATCTTGATCTAAGTCTACAAAGGACTTGAATTTTCGTGCATTGGCAGCAACTAACTTTTATAATTTTTTCAGGGCAGAGCTTTTTATTTGTCATTTATTTTTCTGGAGTGGTTTTATTAAAGGTTTGAAGAGCACTGAAAGTAGTACAAGGGAGAAGAAAAGAATCCACAGTTTGAGTGAATGGAGGCTTGAAAGACCAAAGGAGCTAGCAATTAAACTGGCTTATAGTTCTGTGGGACCACAGCTTGAGTTAAGGAGAAATAAATGAGCTGGGAACACAATAGTCAAAATTACTGATGGACAGACCAGTTTCCGTGCTACTCCCTGGGAAACAAGTGTCAATAATAATATTTGGAGCCAGTTATTCCTGGATGTGGTAGACAATACTAAATGATTACTGAATCAATTATAGCTGATTCTATTTTAGAATTGATTTACATTTGGCTTTGGCAAGTAGTAGGTGCACTAAAGAACAGTTGGTCATAAAAACAACCTTCTTTTAAGTGATCACATATAGATTACTGGAGGATTAATAGAAGTTGGTCTTTAGGTTTCTTGATATCAAAAGGAAGGACGAACTTCAGGAAATTAGGAGAATTAATTCATTAAATCAAAGAGTGGTCAGCAGGGAAAGCTAAACCTCAGTGATGGGAAGTGTAGTGGTGAAATAAGAATTGCCAAAAGTCAGATGTTATTAGTCTTAAAAAATATATATAGTAAAAGGTTCTTCAGCCACGTAAATTTAAGAGAACAGTGCACTGAAGATGAAGGAGCAATGGAGGATAAACTATGCGTGGTTCAAAATGTATTTGAATATTTTGCCTCAGTTTTCAACGTGGATCACAAGATAGGTGAAAGGAAAGGGGGACTGAAAATCTGAAGTAGCAGCAAAACTTGTAAAGCTTGATGCGAGTCAGTTAGGAAAGCTGTATGTTTATTTCTCAAGCAGTATAATAGAAGTAGTATATGAAACACAGGACCACCTGTGACAGCAGGAAATTGGATTTGATGAGCCAAGAAATCCTTTCTGTTCGTAAACTCCAGTGCTCCTGTAATGACTTGCACAAAAACTCCTGTCCATCAATACAATTAGTTTTTTCTACACTGCAGAGAATCTTGACAAATCAAATTATCTTGATTTGTAATATAAATGTTTTCATTTAGATTTGATCTTGTAATTTAGAACGTATGGACACATCATTGCATGTAAATGCAGTGGGATGCAGATGGTATACTTATCTATCCAAGGTAACTAATAATTAAATGTTTTAAATTTCAAGATCAGGATTTGAGTAACAATCGAGACTCATTCTTGCAAGCACCTGGCCACAGTCAGCTGGCTGAACATCTGTAGAGTCCTCTCAAACTCAGAAGAACTCTCTGCAGGTGCAAAAATCTTCATCATAAAGCTACTTTGAAAATCAGGAACGAAGAGTCTCACATAGTTACAAGTAGCCTAAGTATTTCTGATAAATCAAGTAATATGTTAAAATTGAATAGGTGTGCTTAATGTCAGTTAAAGTCATATTGCAGGGAACATAAGTTTATTAACTTGGAGAAAAATACACATTTAGCTTCTAGGGATAGATTTTTACTTGCAAAGATCTGTAGGACCGGATATTAAGGTAAAAGATATTTTTCATCTCAGAGTGCTTCACACTGCTGACTTCAGCTTTAAATTATCTTTTGCTTAACCTAAGTAACAAAAATAGTTTAAAAAAAAAAAGAAAATCTGTAAATATTACATACCCTCCAAGTCCTCCAGTTATCATAATATATTATGGGTACTTATGTCAGCCTACACATTTACTTGTGTGTCCTCTACTACTCCAGAATTTTCATGAGAGTGTAACACCTTTCCACTTAAGTACCAGCCTGCAGCTGTCTACTGCCCTTTGCATTTGAGAGCTACAAAATGCTGATTCTTCAGGGTCCCATCCCTCCCTTCCACAGATTGTCTACCTTTTACCATATGTTATTGAAGTTGTCAGCTTTCTATTTGCGGTTTAAGTATTCTTGAAGCCCTTTAAGCAAAGGGATATAGCTTGGATGTCTGGTCAATCCCAAGAGCTCCGTGTGATCCAGGATACTCTTAAAATCTGGAAGCAGTCATATTTCCTTCTTTGGCAATCTGAATTTCATCTGTTCGCAAACCATGTCTAACCTTGCCTTAGTGGGGATGTTGAAGCTTTTCTAGGACAAAGTCCAAACTACCTTGTTTGATTGACATCAGTCATGTGACCGCACTGCACAGATCAATGGCAAAAGCAAGCTGCCAGGCTTAGGCATGAAGTTCCAGGACCTGTCTTCACATAAAGTACATCCTTGAGTCAGCTATAAGAAGCAGCTTTCTTGCTAGTAGTACTGAGTGGGTTGCCCAGAGCTAACCCTGAAAGCTTTCCAGTAGTTGAACAGTATGGATAAGTGACATGGTTGGCTTCAAAACCAACACTGAGACTGCTTCTGCCCAGTAGTGTGATCACTGATATATAGGTATGTATGGGTTTTACACAGAAATTCTGAAAACCTTGTTGCATTCCTTCATTTGTAACTTCTTCTGCTTTATCTCTTAGTCAGAAAGCAAGTAATATTATGAACAACTTCCTGGGCTCTGTGGTCTAAGTTTGGTAACTTGTCATTCAGACTCTTGTTTCAGTAAGTCAAAAGCTGAAGGTGCTTCACTCTGAAGAGTCTGTCTTTGGTCCAGAAAAAGCATGACACAATTTTGCCATCCTATGATGAATTCTGGGTTTACATGGGACATTCGTTGTAAAACCACCCTCTTTTCTATAGTAACAACTTAGTAACTTTGAAAAGATAATAAGACTTCATAACCTGTAGAAGTTCAGCCAATGAACAGACAAAGAAGTAGACAATCTCAGCACCTAAAAGTCACCTGGTAGAGACCAATACAATATATAGAAAGATTAGAAACCAAAACACCAGTCCAAAGAGAAGATTTCCTTTCTGTTACTGAATGCTGAAAACTGGAGTGCAAGGAAGATGGTTCCATGTATCCTGTTACTTGCCTTAGTACATTTTAGGAACCCAATGACCACAAACCAACAGAACCTCATGTTTTACCCAGGTTTATGAGTTAGAGAAAAGGCACTCACTCAGTAGTCGCAAACATCCTAATTTCAAGATGAACGAATGATTAATTGAGAACACATTGCCATAGTTACCTGCTAATCAGCAATGGTCAGAGTTGGCTTCTCTTCAGCATGGTCCTGCACCATCCTGTGTTTTTGTCTGAGTGGACCATAGGAGTCCTCTCAGTCCCTCTCAATGTTTGCCAAGCCATGTCTTCATTCATATCTTCAGAATCTTTGTTTTAATATCACAGCACCACTTTGGATATTTTTTCAGGACCCTCTCTATATTAATCACAGTAAAGAATAACAGGTCTTCAGTGTTCTCTCCATGCCACCTACCAGTATATTGAAAATGGCACTGTTTAGGAAAAAAAAAAAAGATGATGGCATGAAACAAGAGAAGTTATAGGAACTGTTTAGTTTCACTCCTAGTCTGGAATTGTATGGTTTTCTGATAGGGATCCAACAGTGCATTACGTGATAAATCCTGCAATACATGCAGTACACAGCAGAGCAGTATAATGTATGACCATGGTGTTCAGCACCTTTTTTAAAACACTGTAGTGCAGTGTAATTACAAGGCAAAGGAAATATGTTTAGATGTGTATGTATGCGCACAGCGGGGTGGGAGCTGGAGTTTCAAGTCATCTAACCCTCAGAAAAAGTTGGCAAATTTCAAATGTGGATGTAACCCTAGAAAAGCCTGAAACTAAAAACTTAGGATAATATTTTGATGCATGCACGTGAAGCAAAGGACACATTTCTAAACTGTCTCACAGAATGAAATATTGTTCTCTTCAGTCTGGGTGTTGCAGCTTGTCGCGGATGGCGTGAGAGTGCACTTCACTCGTAAGAAGTAAAATTATAGTTTATTGATATAGAATAGGGAGTTAACAAAGTTCAATGTGACAGTGTTTTAACAAGATTCGATGGCAAGGTACACTTGATCATTTACTGCATAGAGGACAGGGTCAGACAAAACTCAGGGAGACCCTCCTGTTGAGTCATGAGCTTCGGAAAAAGATCCCCTTGCTTTCTAAACTCCTTCTCAGAGAGGAGTCTAGGTGCGGCTGGATCCAGTCCTAGTGCCAGACTTGGTCAACGGTTTATGTCTAAAGGATTATATGTGTGCAATCAATCCTTTATATCACTTAGCTAAGATTTCAAAGTTTAGCATGCTATTAGTCACTTACCGAGGATCTGTTGTGGCAAGGAATCTCTCAACCTTGAGGAGTAACCTTGAGAGGCGTCCCTGCTCAAGGGGAGATCCTGGCGTGCAGCCTGCTGCTGTGCAGGAGAGCTCAACGGGCCCTGGGCTGTCCACTATTTAAGGAGTAAGATGATTGACTTATGGTCATATTTGCATATCAGCAAGACGTTGAGATCACTGCTTCAGGCAGCCCTTGGCTACTTCATTGCCATCAGTCCTCAAGGTCCAGCATAAGCTGGATGCAGCTATCAGGATGACTCCCACTGATGGTTACTGCCTGTGCAGGGAGCAGGAGGGGAGCACACCGCCACACAGCTTCTCGTTAGGTTCACTTCTAGAACTGAGAGAGGACAGGGATGTGCAGAGAAAATGTATACGGCAATGCAATTTGCTGGACTACTTCAGCATCATAGTCTAAAGCACTTATAAAGAAATACAACACTGAAAACTGTGTAATGTATTTTATTCTTAAAACTTACCAAATACATATGACAAACAACATCAGTTAATCCTGATTTATTTTGCTTGCATGTTGTTGTCGTCTACTTTCCTGTGGTACATCCAGCTTGTTACAATATACTTAATGGATGAGATACAATTGTCTTTGAATTTGATTATACCCTTTGCACTTGAAGTGCTAAGGTTGTGTTAGCACTTCCATTATAAGATCCTGTTTGCCAGGGTTTATGTCACAACCATAAAAATGTGCTTCTGACCTAGTCTGGCTACCTAAGTTCACTGTCTAAGGAATAATTAAATTATGCATAATTAAAATATAGTTTTATATGCATTTCCATACATTGGAACATAGTTAATAAAGATTTTTAGTATGTAGATCAAAGGCTGCCTCGTGGTCCTTTGTTTACAGCCACCTATCTTTTTTTCCTCTGCTTCTCCTTCTATACTTGGTGGATAGAACTTTTCAGGTATCATTATCTCCAAGAAGATTCCAGTTACGTACTGAAAAGAAAAATTAAACAAAAAGAAACTTTATATATTGCTAAATATTCCCAGATGTGTAATCATAGATTCCTTTAAAAAAAGGGAGAGGTTAGTTTGGATGCTAAGGATTACGAAATTATAAAGATACTATCAGGAAATGTTTTTGTATAAATTTAATTAGTAATATAGGGCCTTTATTCTTCATTTTCTTACCTATTATAAAGTCACCAAAATTAATGCAAAGCTCACGTAAGTGGAACTGGTCAAGAACTCTTGGTGAAACCATCTTTTTATCAGAAAATGCTCGTTCACTAAAATTGTAATTTTTTGGAGCCACCCATCAGTTTTAACACAACCTTTTTTGGTGAAGTTCTCTCATGTCAAGCATGTGTTTTCCTGATTGAAACTGGAAAGTGAGACTGCTCCCTTTCTTGAACAGACAAATAGCTAAGGCATTCATAGGGGATGTGGAGAATATCAGTTCAGATCTCTGCTCTGAATTTGGCGAAACTGGAATTTAAACCCATGTGTATGTATGTGACGTGTGCCTGAGGCATGAGGCTGCCGAGTGTCGCTGTTTTACTAGTTAAAAAAAACAGCTCAGAGTTAACCTACTTTACTGTAGAATCAGAGATTTCCCAAAATCTGCCCAGCTCTAAGTGTATGTAGGAGCTGTTGTCAGTATAAATTAAAGCATTGTAGTCCCATAAAATATTGTGCCATGTTTACACAGGTACAAGTGATCACACATGATGTGAAGTAACAGAAAGGCTGCCTCTGGAAGTGGTCAAACTTGCTTCGGGTGTGCACTGCATATAGTCAGATCTAAGAAACCGGAGAGATGTTTTAATGTGATTGGGATGATATATTAACATTTAAAAAATAACGAAAATTTAGATGCCAGTGTATGAGAAGGTTCAAAGTATACATCAACAATCTTGTATTGTCTGTGCTCAATATGTGCTCAGCATACACACTGCAATCAAAAATCAGTTGTGATGGAATTAACTAACAATACTGGCTTGAAAACTTTACATCTAAAATATATTAAAGCTCTTCCTCATCTCAAAATAGAAAGCATGTAAGCCAAGATTTGTCAGTGGGCCACGTCTTGTGCTGTGCCCAGGCATACTGTGATTTTGTTTATGTCTGTGAAGTAGATGATGAATGTGCTTTTTGTCTTAGTGATGAATCTGCTGCCTTATGGTTAATGAGGAAGATTCAGGTTAAGTCTGGAATTTCTGCCTGTAGGGTGAACCCTTATCTATAGAGACCTATCAAAGTGAAGATGGGTGTTCCAGGATACTGTGGTTTCTAGGACAGCTTGTTATGTGGAAACAGAGTGAGGTGAGAAAGATTAAAGCAGAAGACCTCATTTTTCTTCATTTTATTATCTTTATTTTTCCCTTTTCTCCTTCTATTTTCAGGGGGAGCCATCCATAAACCTTATTTTTCTAATTTTTGGGGCCATATTTCCAGCCTTCTCCATAGGATAAATTAGCCAACCCACCTTCTCCATGGAAAAAGGAATAAAAAGAAATGTTAGTGGATTTCAGTTTATCAATTTTGAGTGGGAGAAAAGTGAGGAAGATCAAACTGTCTATCAATTTTCATTGTATGTTTGAACTTTAGGGCAGATCCTTTAGTAATGAAGAAGTCAAACTTCCCCTGTACCTAAAATATAGTCTTCTCAAGATTAGATTTCAGTTAGTTTAAAGCAGTGTAAACATATCAAGTCTCTATACAAACTCACTTTCAACATATGGCTGCTAAAGGGTATGATGAAAACAGTGACCTGAGAATTTTGAAAACCTCTGGCATAAGTACTTCAGTTACAAATGAAGATATAGTGAGAAGTATGGGGAACTCAGGAAACTGCTTGGGGTTAATATTCCAGTAGAGAACATGAAAGATTAGTCTGAAATTAAAGGCACTTTTCATATCTCTAGTATAATTGAAGCAAGGAAAACAGTTGGTGAACATGTCACTCACTTTTTAGACATGTCACAGCTGTCCACGTGCTTGCCACATCACCCTGTTCAATTTTTAGTGTTTCTAATATGAATATATCAATCCTTCTTTTCATAAATGTAACCTATAAATGCCAGGAATCCCTTAGGAGTTTTCTCAGACTTTATTTAATGCCCCACAAGAAAGGATGTAAAAGAGACCTTTCTTTTGTAAAGTGATCCTATAATTCTGTTCCATATCCATCATTTTCAAGGCCAAGTAATCATATTTAATGGATCCTAAATTACTTTCTGTCAGGCAAGGATTCCCTCGATAATATTAACCAGTACAGAGGACTGACATTTGGAGGGCTGAAACTAAGAGGTTTTTTTATTGCAAGCAGCTTACAAGTACTTAGACAGGGGTGGGGCTCACTAGCCCTGCAGTAGGTACGGGTCAGTGTTTCCAGTTTGACCTGTGCTTTCAATGGGTTTTAGCTTGGCTATAAATACTCAAATTGGTTTCTGCCCAAAAGCAATGCCTAAGGTGACCTGCAAAGGACTTTTATCCTTTGCCGTGTTTGTCTTCTATTTTTTCTCTCATTTTTTTGAGGGGGGGGGTGTGTGTTAGGCCTGGATTTCTTATGGCATATAAAGATGTTGTCAGGGAGCAGCAAGAGCAGGATGCTCTGTAAGGGAAGGCGAGCCAGGAACTGAGGGTGACCCAAGGCAGGTGCGGGACTGTGATTGCACTGACAAAGGTCCAGTCCTAGAGTACCCAGAGAAGAAGAGCAGAGCAAGTCTGGTAGTAAGGAGGGTCAGCCAACAGTCCAGGGGCTGCCAGACAAATCTGTAGTGGGGAGACAGGTGCAAGTCCAAGCTGGGAAGTCAAGTCAGTGGGTCAGGGTCAGGTCTGGATCAGTGGGGTACATGGCCAAGCATGGGCAGGGACCCTTGGCAGAGACCAAGGGCAAGGGTGGGGGTTTGAAAGCAGCTTCCAAGCAAGTGGGAGGACAACCATCCCCCTTCTTACAGTTCTTTCTCACACAACTCTTTTCTCAACAGCCTGAACCCAGATTGTGCAGCTGTACCGTGTCTGCGTTGACTTGGGAACAGACAGCCAAATCCCTTGGAGCAGGGGCATGGGGCTGCTCTCAGGGTACTGGTAAATGTCTGCAGTTTTTTCCTACCTCAGTTTTCGTTACTTATTTCATATTGATTAGCTTTTTCTGCTGAACCTTTTAAGAGTCCAGATGAGCAGTGTCACGTCTAGTCTTTCATGTTGAGTTAAGGTTTGTGTAGAGGGGAGGTTGCTCTGCTGTGCAAGAGGTGGCTGGGAAGGAATCCACTCTAAGAAGCACCTAGGATTTTATGTAGAGAGCTGTCACTAATTCAGAAGTTATAGCACTGATATTTTAAGAGTGACACTCTTTTCCGAAGTATTCAGTAGGCATTTAAGTTCAACAAATATTTAATAAAAGCTACTTAAACTCATCAGTCAAACATTATCAAAATGCTTTCCATCTCAATTTTTTCAGTACAGAATGGTGCTGGAGATTTCAGGCTGTGAAAGCATGGGCTAGTATGGCCTGGACTGGGTTTGATACATGATTTTTTGTGGTGTCAAATCGAAAATAATTTATTTGTTATATCTATTGTATAATTTACTCCAGCATTAATGAGGAAGGGATCTGCTCTGCATTATTGGAATTAAGGAGCAATAATGGGATACACTGAAAACTTAGTGTTGCCAGTCTGTTTCTTAATATGATGTACTCTAGGATCTGCGTAACATTTCTCGGTTTGTTTGCTAAAGACTTCTTTTTCACTACAGATTAGTCATTCAAAGGCTGATCTTGCTCCCATATGTAATTGGTTACAAGGGGGGGGTAAATGTTATTCAGTCTGATGGGAAATGTCATTCATCTTCCACATATAAATGGTTTCATGGTCTAGTACAGGGGAAAATGTGACTTTTGGACTTCCTTTGTGCTTCAGTTTATTTCTGTAAGATGGAGAGAGCAAATCTTTTCTTGATCAAGTACACTTTAAAATAAAATTCGTTATTACTTGTGAAGTGCTGAAACAGCATGATACTTAGTGTCACATAAGGCCTGTGAACAAACATTCCTGCTACCTGGAGAAAGTACAATAGCTTCTGTCGATTATCCCAGAGTCACATTCCACAGACGTGTCTACAGGTGGTGGTACTGAGTCTCAACTCAAGGAATTTCCAATACTTCTGCATTCAAAGCTTTTTCTGTATCATTTCCATAATGAACTAAATAGGCAATAAAGATCCTTCCCATCTGCCAAGTATCAGTCATGTTTTATCAGAAGTTTTACCTTCCCTTTTTCTTTTATAGCTTCTGCTAATTTTTACTCTTTTGTACTCATAATCAAGCTTCCACCCTTGTTTCTGATAACTGCTTTACACAGATCCTACAGAATACATCAGAATTGTACAGATAGTCCTAGGATTCTAAACACCAGATGATCAAGGACTTTGAATGGGAAACGTTTTCTCATCATCCTAAACCACTGTATTTAGGTGAAGAAAATATTGTTCCCTGAATGAAGTTATTTCACAGAATTTTTTTTTTCTTTTTTTGAGACTGAAAGAGAGGTTTCCCAATATTAATCTACAGCTGAGAGTTTGAAACAGTGATATGAACATTGTGCAGAAACCTATGAATCTGGGCATAACAAAGAAAATGAGCTTTCAAAATGTCATATGGAGCACAATGAAGAGAATTTGGGTATCTGGAAATCTATCAGACTCTTTTTTTCAAGTATTCAAGTAGAAACAAGTACTTCTGTTGATTGGATTACATGAAAGACTGAAAGCAATTAACTTATTTAAAAATATTTTTATAGGAGATAGGAGTAGGAGAAGATAGTAGGATCAGTTGTGAAAGCAGCTGAAGGAGGGATTAATAATTTGAAAGGTCACAGGAGAGAAAAAGGGGGATAAAATGAAGTTGAGCCGCACCAACAAATCCCACAAACAACTTAGGTTTCCTTAGAGTCAGGACAAACAAGGCAATGGACAATCATTGACACAAGAGAAATGGCTCAAAAATTTTCTGTGAAATAAATTTTCTTAATACATGCTGTTTCCTTGAAGATTTACATGAAGTCTTCTGGAGGTGATGATTTAATGTATAGGCCTTGGGTGGGGAAGACATTCAAATCGTTTTTTTCTGATTTGGAGTCGCCAGGCAATACTACCTCTGTGCTGCATGCAAAAGGCAAAAAGTGTATATCTGACTTTCATACCTTAGGCCAGTACCCTAACCAGCAGGAAATGGGCTTCTTTATGGGAATTTCAGTGCCATTAGGGTTTTCAAAAGTCTTTTACTCATTCCAAATGGAAAGGAGAACAAATGTAAAAAATTGCTACAGAAAATGTAAAAAATTGCTACAGAAAGAGGAATGATCGTTATCTATTTAGCTGTACCTTCTTAAGCCCTGTGTTTACCACTTTTGGCACTTTAGAGCACAATCCATTTTATACACATTTTCCAGGAGAAAATCAATATGAAACTCTAATCTGAGCTATAAGTAGTTGCTACACTGAGCAAAAAAAGTTTGATACACTGAACTGCTCAACCAAATAAATAATTTAGATAAGTGAGTCAATGGTGCTGAAAAGTAAGTCTTCATTAATGGACATCACTGAGAGAGCAAAGAAAGCAAAATGAATCATCAGTCCATTGCCTTTAATAATATGATTAAAGAAAGAAGGTACTGAATTATTAAGAACAGTGGGGATGGAAAAGAAAAAGAGCAAAAACCATAAAGGGTACCAGTTTTCAGAATGATGATGAAGTGGATACTCTTGCTATTCTGAAGGGGTTTGTTTTTCTTTTAATTTTTTAAACTCTGAGAGCTGACAATTATTTAGGCCTTGAGTCTCCACCTAGCAAAATCACCGGCATCTCGTACCCCTCAGTTTCATATAAATCAATGATTTATGCGATTTACATATAAAAGCGGATTAGCGACTGAATCTGGAGGAGGCCCCTGAAGTAGTATTAAAATCAAGTCCTGTTCCTTCTGAGGTTAATAGCAAAACTCAGACAGACCCTAATGAGGACAGAAACAACCTCCAGGATTTTGAAGCTAGGACATGAGAGTAACTTACATAGATTTTCTTTTTACAGAGAAATAAAGAATGAATACACAAAATTTAATTCCATGAAAGAATATTTTAGGATGATGGTAGTATGCTTTGAATCCACCTTCCAAATAATTACACAAAGCTAATTTCTTCAGATACCTTTCATTGCTTCAAGAAAGGGCTAGCTTTACTGCCCCTTTTTATTCAAATATTCAGCTGTGTATTGTTCTGTATATACAAGCTTATAATGTACACTTAAATGGGATGTACTGTTCAAAGATTTCTTGTATGCTGGACTGGCTTTTCTCTCTCAAATGATCTGATTCAGCTCTCTGGATATAGAATCCCTAAGTAATTATACGTTTGGATTTAGTTTTAGATTTGCAACTCTTCAAAAGAACATTGTAAAAAGCTGAGGTAAGTTCTTGTCCATGACATCTGTGCATAAAGATTTGCTCAGATTCACTTGGTTATCTAAGTATGTGCTTTTTACATGCCATTAAAGCATGATGAAAGGGTACGCTGGGGATTCTATATTTTAATTTGATTTGATCAGTTGTTAATTTTTATTTCTTCTGAATTGGACATTCTGATAGCAAGAATAACCTAATTTGCTGTATTACAGAGACCTCTGTTATTATTATTACTAAATTCCATGATATAAAAGATACAGCTTTATTTTATTTTATTTTATTTTATTTTATTTTATTTTATTCTCATAAATTTACTTTGATAAATTTACATTTACATGGTAGCCTTTGCTGCCTAACCATGTAGCTGTAATGCTATAACCTCTGTCCTTACCCCTCTTCGAGCTGCCCTATGTTTTGGGGTTTTTTTAAATTTCATTTTGCTACATCATGTCTAAATTGGACTGTCAGCTCTCCTAGGAAGAACAGAGAGAATCATGCATGGTTTTGGTGCTCTAATAACAACAACAACAACAACAACTGCACTCTTACCCCGCTCATAAAACTCCTGTACCCCCCTGCCCTATATTGAAAGCATGTATTACAAATCGTCTGAAGAAAGTGCAGAAGCTGACTGCAGAAGGAAGTGAAGAATACGGTCACCAGCAGACGTGCTCAATGTATGACCAGCATATCAGCATCCCTTATCACCTGATATGTATGTATCTGGGAGAGAAACTGTTTGATCCTTTGAGCAGGTTGCCACGACAATCCGTCTGTGTTTTGATCCGTATTTAAAAGAGTGAGGAAAGAGAGAGACATATGTCAGTAACTGAATTGCCGTTACAAATTTCACCTAATCAGCAGGCTATGAGCAAGGCGCTCCACCTCTACATTGTTGCTGAAGACTATATATGGATATTGGAATATGTTGCTTAATGCACAGCAGACAGAAGTTTGTGTACTGTAGTAATGACTGTGGTATTGGAATCTCTATATGGCACAGTATTCTGCAGTGTAAATCATCATACATTCCAGAATGAGCAGCAATGGAGAAGCTGGATAGGTATCTACTGCTTATTATCTCTTCCTGTGCAAGAAACAATGGCCCACCAGACGAAGCTGATGACAGTGCGGTAAGAACAAACAGAAGGATGTGGCTTGCTTGTTTTCAGAAGTGGCTTATGTAGAAAGGACAGCAGATGAAAAATACTATTTCAGTAGTAAAAAAGTGGAGATCTTATCACTGACTGGGACCCAGCAGATTTTAGTTCCAGGCTCATCAGGAGTAAGATGTATCCCACAGCAGTTTCTCCTTCCTCTTCTCCATCTTCTTCACCGGTTACATATATGACCATGGGGCTCCAAGTCCCTGATTAGTCACGTCGACCTAATTGAATCTTTTCATGCCAACTAAACATGCATTCTCCAACTGATTCCTTTTTCCTAAAGTATGAGAAGTACAAAAACCACCAGCGTATAACTGAGTGGCAGATGTCCATAGATCCACACAGAAGATCAAGGGCTCTTATGTTGTATGTTTGCCAGAGTTGGTAGAGATCTGCTAAATAAATTCTGCTCCCTCACTGTGGCATTTCTGGCTTGTTTCCGTATTGGCAAACTGTCTTCATTGTCTGGCTCAGAGAAGAAGCTTTCCGCAGTGTTTATATTCTATCTATCTGAGATACTTAACCCATTGCATGGTAAATTTTAGAGAGTGTCCACACCTTGGATTCCTTGATATCAGATTCACTTTAATATAGTTCACTGGACTTAGTTGCAACCACTAAAAAGGCTTTGGGGATACACGTTTCTAATTTTCCTGTCTTGACTATTTCCGGTGTCTCCTCACACCTAGTATTTTACGTGGCTGCACCACTGCAGCTGGTTACCGTGAATTCCAGCATGTTACTGATTGTACGAAATCAGCGTGTTGGCCAGTAAGGCCTAGGTTTTAAAGCACAGGCTGACTACATCTTCTTATACCTGGACTTTCACTTTGTGAAACTTCAGTGAAATAATAATAAATCATTATCTCTGCCTACTTCAAAGACACAGTAAGGATTCAGTCACAATAGTAGTTGTCAGCCTACTACATTTTTGCAGCTATTAAAGAGAACAGTATCTTGACAGACAGTGGTATGATTACACTTACCAGCAAACATGAAGGCAAGAAGAACAGCTAATTAAGGCTGACATAAAAACCCCAATAACATGCCCCATTCAGAAATGTCCAAAGCAGTTAAATCCACAAGTGACAAATGTTGGTTTCACCCAACTCAGGTGAGGAAGAGTAAAAAGTGGAGAAACAGAGAGCTATGATACACAGGATCATCAGGTACTGAGTTATTTGTGTTGTTTCACCTCTGCCTTTCTCCTTTAAAAGAACTTTTGACAAAGGGACTTTACAAGCAGTGTGTAGTTGGACATAACATAATCTTCTAATTAAATATATTACAATGAAAGATGATTTAATTTTTGCACTTTGGGGACATTTTACTGCATCTAATAAAAACATGACCTCAGTGGTAATGTTGCAGACATTTTATGTTTTTCCTTTGGCAGATCCCTCAATTATAGGAATAATCATTTGTGTAGAAGTGTGGCTCTTATCTGAAACACATCAAGACTTCTGCTTGTGTGTGTAACAGTCACTGAATCACTGTTTTGGGAGAAGCAGTAAAGCCCTTCTAGTGATCCTGATTTGGACTTGCCCTAATATTTCATTGTGGACTCCAGAGACTGATGACTCCACTCAGTAGTTATTCAGGTGGTGGAGGCTGCTGCTGAGCAGCATCCCAAACTGAAGGTACTAAAGCCACCAAAAGTTGTCAATACCTTTAAGATAGTATCTGAAAAAATAATCTTGGCCTCTGTAGTCAGGTGATGTATTTTAGAAAGTCCAGAAAAGTGCCTAAGCGCAGCTGTGTGTCTGGTGATAAAAGACTTGCAGTGCTGAATCTCTGACCTTCTTTTGAAATCTTTAGTTAGCCTGTGGGCTTGAAGACCAAGAGAAAGTTACTTGAATCGATGAATAAACAGCAGTCCCAGTTTTTGGAATTAATATCTCTTAGGGATAGTCTCACTTATACACACCAGGCACTACCTTATATGAAAGGTAATTCAGAAGGGCAGATGTTAGGAGGGGCTACAGCAACCTCAGTTTCTGTAACTTCTGCAACCTCAGAGCCAGCTCATCCAAAATTAAAACTGTCTGGTTGTCAGCTTTATCATTTCACCCAAAGGAAAGCTGACAGCTTCTAGATAACCTACTCTCTAAGTCCTCCTTTAGAGAGCATTCTCCCCGTGGAGCCCGATGCGTGGTTTTTGGCAATTGCAGGTGAATCAAAACTTGGACATGCAGCAGTCTCCATTAGCTCTTCTCACTGAGCATTTCATTAAGTTCCAACAGCCTGGGTTTCCTACAGCTGATGCTCAATGGTAACATTTCTTCTGTAATGTTTGATTTAAAAAACCCACCACCTTTGCATAACCTTACTGGGATTACTTGATCTAGTGGGCTCTCTATAGTATCATTTTTTACTTTTAGTCTGCCTATAGTGATAAAAATGAGCCTCTGTGTCATATGGATTCAGCTTTTTTCATTTTAATCAGATGCCCATCAAATGCAGGCAAGACATAACAAATATTCATGACAAAAAGGCAATAATCTAAGACTTTGAATTACTTTAGCAATTCCAAATGCTCTCTGGAAAACAGGGATGCAACTGGAATCATAATTGAGGCCTGATTCATCACATCTGTATTACTGACAGGGAAAAATATTCTAGAAAATAGCTTCCAAGGATATGAGTGTGAATGTGCGCCTCTGTGTGTGTGTGTGTGTGTGTGTTGAGGATGGGGAAGTATTAATCTGTTGTAAAAAGCCTTCTGATTCCTTTAAGGAAAAGCTGATGTATAGCAAACTACATGCACACCTAGGCAAAAAAGTGGAAAACAGACATTAGAGTATTACTGGACAAATTCCTATAAAGTTGTTAGTCTTGCAATGCAGGATGTCATTCCCACAATATATTTTCCTAAATCAAGATTTTCAAGATCAGTAGTATTTTGTGATGTGAATAAACTTTTACTAGGAAGACAAAGCCTATCAACTGCGAGACTAGTGACTGTGCCACCTGTGACCCTTCCTGTCTTTCTCATTGCAGACTAGATATTAATGCTGTACTTTAAATATATAAGACTGCTTAAATCACATTGAGCCCTCCTCAGGGGAATGTTAAACAAACAGAGAACCTGTTAACATAACATTTATCAGCACACACACTGGCAGAAACAGTCTCAGAGATTTTGAATAAATCACAAAGCTGTTTCCATCTCCTCATTTTTTTTTTTTTTTCCAGAAGACAACATATATGGACAGATTACTGTCTTAAGTGATTGGTGGTAAAAATTTTATAAATGTCAGATTAATAACAGCACTTACATGTTCCAGTAAAACTCTACAATGTGATCAATTTGGCACTCATTATTTATAAATATTTGATAGTATTTATATTTAGTCACTATGTAAGACAATAGTAGCTAAACTGTGCCTGTTCCAGACAAAGCTGAAAGAGTTTGGAGCTATTCCATCATCCAATATTATAGTAATTTCCATCTTTTGAATCTGTCTCAAATGGAATAAAACTGTCCAGTCATGCTGTGCAACAATATTTTCTCAAATGTGTATCAACTCTTTTGGAGACCTGTTAATTTATATTCTACATATTAAAGTGCTTTTCCAGAGGGAGGAAGTTGGAAAGGGCTGGAGGGGAAGGAAAAGAATCTTGTCCAAATATTTCACAATTCACTCAAAATCTAGTTAAGTGCTGAGTCCCTGTCAGCTTTCATGACTATATTTCAGCCCTCGTTTCAAAACATATGCTGTTCCAGTCCCTGCAGAAGTCTCTACTGGTTGGTACCTCTTACTCCACCTTTGATCAAGTCGCACGCGGTCACTCCAAGCTGTCAGGCAGCCTTCATTTCCTCTAAGAACCCATGCAGATCAGGCCTGGTGGGGCTGCTGCAATATAGAAATCACAAGTTTTGGGTTGGAGGTTTTTTGCACAGTATGGTACACTAATTTAAATCCCTCCCCCAACATAACTTTGCTCTTTGTAAGATGGCCACAGTTAAAAGTCTCCATTTCTGCCTCTGGGAATAAAGGCTATACAGTTTCTAAAAAAATACTGTTAAGGCTTGATGTAAGAAAAACCAATACATAACCAACCAGAAGCATTTTTTGAACCTCCTTTAAATCTTGCTAGCAAGGCAGTCCAAACCCGCTTAATGATTTATGTGTTGCTCAAAACTTGAAGGAATTCAAAAGTCCTGGCAATCCATAATGGTGTCCTAGAACTGTGTGAAGCTCTAAAGAAGTAGTAGCTATTTTGTGGTGTCTTCTGAGCCTATTTTCCAACCCTACCTAGAGTTCAGAGCAGTATGGAAACACTTCTACCTTCCTGAAATCAGGGAGCTGTAGATCAAACACTGTACATACATCAGAGCTTTACAGGGAATTGCTGGTAGGTCACTGATATGCAGAGCTAACCTTTAATTGTCTTCAAATATTTCCGGATCATTTACATTGCAATCCTACAGGGAAAGGAAGATGGAACTGTGAAATAAGGAGTCTATGGGCCTGATTCATGAACAAGTTACAGACCATTTACATAGGAAAGGAATGCATGGAAATCCTTTACAGTGTGCCTATGTGATTTATTAAATTCCTTTTCCCTGTGTAATCGGTTAACTGCACTTGAAAGATGTGGATTCCAGAAATGAGAGAAAGAGGCTGAAGAAAATGAGGTAGAGCATTGTAGCTTGCTCAAGATTTGTGCCTAGCAGACAAACAAAAAGGTAACTGTGGTGAACATAGAAAACATTTTTGAGGTTCAGTAGCCTGTCTTCAAAGTGCTCATTGACAATGAGCTCATGAGTGCTCAGAGTTCTCCTGTGCTGGAACAGGAAGTACTGCTGTACTGGAACATGAAAAATGATGCTATGTTAGGGGTTTTTTGGTTTGTTGGTGGTGTTTTTATAGTAACCTCAGTATATTAAAAACGTGGGAGTAGCACAACTGTAATGTTGCACTCCATAGTCAAAGGCAGATCCATCAAAGCTAAACGCTCAGTATCACCGAAAATATTTTCTCCTACTTAACTGTTCTTTCTTCAGCATTTTTTCTTTGTCTGTCATAAAAGCAGTTATGCCAGACAATTTCACCAAGGGGTAGAGATTTCCCCTTACTGCCCTATTAGCAATGGCCTGTGGAGGGCTAATAATTGCTTGCTTATTTTGCTGTGCCTCTCCATTCAGACTGGAACTATGTTATCTGTGGCCCCCAAAATGCCTTACAGGTCAGGGTTCATCAGAGACCAGCATTGGTCAGGAAGGGATAGTCTCATTTTTGATGTGGAGGGAACTTCCTGCCAATAGCTTCTAAGTGTAGCTTACAGTAAACTAAAACATATAATGAGAAGATTGAAGAGTGGAATCAGAAATATGTTCTGAATATGCAAAGAGGGATCCTGCAGTTAGTTACGATTCACTGACATTTTAAGTGGGAATTTCCTTACTCATATTACAGACAAAATTGTTTAATATCACATTAGATAAAACTTTCTCTGCAGGTTCTGAGCAGACAAGCCATTGAAGAACAGGGTTGGAGAGACATATCAGACCTTATCAAAACGTACATGAGACTAGAACTTCTTTTAACTATCCATGAGTGAAAACTCAGATGGCTAAGGAAAATGTAGACAGATGGCTAAAGAAAATGTAAGAGAGAAGGGAAAAGGAAAGGGAGAATTAGAAATACAAAAAGTTATTTGATAAATAGATAACAGAGAAGGGAGTCTGGAAGGTTTCTTTATTTGAAAAGAAAGGAAAACAGGAAGTTTTTGTAGGAAAACAGGAAGTCACTGGAGAAGGAGAGAGAAAAAGAATGAAAGAATCTCCCAGCATCTTTCACGTCTACAGTCATTGCTGAACTCTAAAACTATATGAGCTGGCAAGGCAAGATATTCAGCCAATATGAAGAAGAACAGAGAACCCGCATCAATCTATATTACCATGGGTTGTGCTGGAGCCCAAATGACCAGGATAAGCTGAATGGACTCTGTGTGGCCTGAAGGGTATATAGGACATGCAGTACACTCAAATCTGGACTTCTCCTGGGATATGTTGGAGAGATTGAACAAGTTATGTATGAAAAACATGAGAGAGTGAACTGAGGTATGTGGGTTGAGCTGGTGTGAAGGCAGAATGAATTTCTGCACATATCGAACAAATGGTTTGGTTGTATTTATGATTTAGAAGATATTTTGACTGACTTTATGAAATTCTGTTAAAGTTGCTATGGTGGGTTGACCCTGGCCCGCAGCCAAGCACCCACACAGCTGCTCGCTCATTTCCCCCCTCTCCCCAGTGGGTTGGGGGAGAGACTAGAAAGAACAAAAGTGAGAAAACTCGTGGGTCGAGATAAAAACGGTTTAATAGGTGAAGAAAGAAGATGCAATGTCAAGTGATGCAAAGGCAATCACTCACCACCTCCCACAAGCAGACCGATGCCCAGCCAATCTCCAATCAGTAGCCGCCTTGGAAGACAATCTCCCCTTCTTTGCCTTCTACCTAATTTTTTATTGCTGAGCACGGCGCCATATGGTATGGACCATCCCTTTGGCCACTTCAGGTCAGCTGTCCTGGCTGTGTCCCCTCCCAGCTTCTTGCCCACCCCCGGCCTACTCGCTGGGGGCACAGAGTGGGAAAAAGAGAAAGCCTTGATGCTGTGCAAGCACTGTTCAGCAGTAGCCAAAACCCTGGTGTGTTATCGACACTGTTTTAGCCACAAATCCAAAAAAGCAGCACCATATGGACTGCTGTAAAGAAAGTAACTCCCAGTTAATCCCAGCCAGACCCAGTACAGTTGCTATGGTGGACCTATTTGCTCATAAATTCTGAATATAACTAGTACCACTGGAAAATAGAACAAAATGAAAGACTGCAAATACTGATTTTAAAATTTGGTTGTTTTCATTTCACAGTGTAGTGCATTCTCTCATATATAACTCTCATTGCCTGCCCTCTATGTATGAAGTGAGAAAGTGTGAGTAGTGGCTTTGACAAGGTAAAAAAACCTAGTTATCAGCATTTCCCTTATTTCTTTTGTTGCTCGCTTTTAATTTTTTTACCATGGCTGCTTATCTTCTTTTTCCTACAGCCTCATTTTTCTATTTCTCCCTGGTACATTCCCTTCTTCAAGTTACCTAGATCCAGTAAACCAGTAGGTTTCACCACTGCTCTCCTCCAGCTTTGGAGCCAGTGCGTTCCCCTCTGTCCACGTCACGTGCAGAGGCTGAATGCTCCATTGCTTTGGAAAGCCAGGATTTCTCTAAAACCATCTGCTCAGCTCCTAGCCCCCGAAATATAAGCTTTCAGTATCCTAAAACCAGTATCATAAAATACTTTCCAGTATCCTAAAAGCGATACTGGAAAGAGAGGCCTCTTAGAAAACGTTACTGATGTCTTGGACCCTTCATTTTCTGTGCTGATGCAAACTATGCTGCTTACTGGCATTCACTTTGGCCCCAGTTGGTCAAAGGGTGTAAGCACACATCTAAACATCTCACTAATATCAGGAAAGCATATGTTAAGTGTCTTGCTGAATTGGGGGTTTGATAGCAGTTTTAATGTACTTCAGGGAATAAATTCTTACTTGTTATATCAGTATTAAAACAGGTTAGCCCAATGTCAGTGCAGTAACTCAATGAAAAAGAAGAATTTCTTAACGAAATAGGAATGTCATTGACAGTTTGACACAAAATAGCTCAGAAATATGAACAAGTGGTTTTTTTGTACTGAGGAGATTGTACCTGACATAGCAAAGACTGAGAGAACAAGCACAGAGAGAGAAATAATTTGTTTTCTTTTTTCCTTTTATAATTAGCCACTGGTCCATTCCTGAAAGGGAACACAAATGTTCAAATGCATTTAGAAAAAAATAAAATAACCAAGGAAATAGTCTTTCAATAGCATACGTGGTTTGAAGTTTGGGGTTTTTCTATGAACACTGCTTTTCTGGTCCTCTGCAATCACTGACAATTGTTGATCAACAACATGACAAGCTCCTATCAACGTGACCTGCATTATCTTACTCTGTACTCATCAAAGCAATTGATGTGCTTTGTTGGAATGCTCTTATTCCCGCCTGAGTTCCTTCATTTCACAGCTGTAGTGGAGCATATGTCTTTGTCCTTCTTAGAGTGAAGGATTAAACATAGTTCATTTTCCCTGTTTAGTCTAGTTGCAACAAGTCATTTTTCTGTTGTCTTTCTCAAAGGCTTCTGGGAGACCTGCTTGGCATCAGCAACATGGAGAATCAGGATGGTAGCTCTGTAAAACTTTAAAAAGTAGTTAGGCAAGCATATCTGAGGCACATAATTTCTCTCATGAACTTAAAAGTGACAATGCAAGGATGAGTAGTGTTTTTCATATTTCAGGTAGGCAACAGAATTATGTATTTCTTTGGATTCTAGTCCTCACAGTGCACTGACTTGTGGTCTGACTTAGAGCCAAAAGAGAGACATCAACACATGCCACTTTTAGGAAATTTTAGCTCACAGACCCTAGAACAACATCACAGATTTTCCCTGAGCCCTGGTGTAGACCAGATTTATGAATGTTCCTTAGCACCTCTGCAGAGGAACAAGAGACGGTGATGGGGGGGGGGGGAAGAAGAGCATAAAGATTCTTCTTATAGCTACAGTAAGCAATGCTTCAGCTGCTTTTATCAGAGGGCAGCTCTGAATTGACCTGTGCTGAGATGGAGGTGAAACATCTTCTCTTTTGTGCCCCATCCTGTATCCCTGGCTGCTGCTCCACCTCCCTAGGTGTAGCAGTTTGTACCCATTAACAGCAGGGACACTAAGCACCCAAGGCTGGATGGACTGATTAAAGCTTACAGCAAGACCCAGAAACTCAATACGTCAGTGATCGATAGTTACAGTATTCCAACAGCTAATACTCATTCAAAACCCTTCTCCAAATGTTGCAGTAAATGCATTTGATTATGATGGTCCCATATCCCAGTGAATTGTATTGCACAATAAGAGAGGAGAGCACTCTCTCTTTCTCTGGGTTGGGTTTTGTGCAAGGTCCAACCTGGCTCAGGTGTTTGATCCAAGGAGAGGATTCAAGACTATGACTTCTGAATGGCACCTGAGCTGAAAGCAAGGCATCTGAGTCCTTCCTTTAGTCGTTCCTGGCAGCTGGCTTGGTATGTACCTACTCAGCACCCTGGGAAGTGGATATAGCCAATTTAAGGAATGCCTTCTTGGGATCTGTCTCACAATGTGTTTTATAAATAAACCAGGTGTGTAATCTAGGTCTTTGGATTCTACTAGATGACAAGGCACCTGTGAGTTAGTTACTGTTCTTTTATCTGCTTTCCACCTGTACAGTGCAGCATCCTTGCTCCCTCAGCTGTGACCAACATGATCTGAGTGAACAGTTCCTGCCGCAGCTGTTAGGACAGCTGTGTTGTAACGCTTAGTCAGAAAGGAGTGGTACAGCAAAGAGACATACTCATAGTGAGGCGGCAACATGAGGTGGTTATCTTGTTTTCAACTGTTTGATCTTCAGAGTGAGGTGCAATGGCCCATGACTGATAAACTGCAGGAATGGATGCCAACACAGGATTCACAGTAAGAAAATCTGTGGCAGACTCTTTCTAGGCCCTGCCTTCCTGCTGTTTGTTTGTGTGCTGGGCACTTTCAAATTTCAGCTAGGAATTCAGTCTCAATCTGGGAGGTAACACAGAAGATAACACAGGTAGGGTAAATGCTAGCCACAGTCTCTGGTGCCTGCGCTTCCTGGAGCTGTACTTCTCCAGTAGGAAGGGAGGCCTTGAAATAAATACCTGCAATGAGATTCTGCAGTGCTCTGCCTGTCGGTGCTGCTTTAAGTACTCTATTTATCAGGCCTGGAGAGTCAACTGATGCCTCTTCTGGACTCTCAGTGACCCCTAGGACAATCTGCCGTTGTTTGCATAGCTTCTAAGTCCTTCCTCCCGGGAAGTGTCCCCTTCCAAAGCGGAGTGGTCCTAAGTGCACTGTTATGCATCTAGATCCAACCCTGGGCCTTCTGTGCTGTATCACAGTGTGCTAGTATAAAAGCATCTCCAGCAGCCTGTTTCTTTCAAATGCTTTGCAAGTGCCAAGTCGGAAAATGTTAGGTTTTTTGTGGAAAGAAAACAGCTGTTTATTTTATTTTATTTGAATGATGGTGTGGATTTTAATTCAGCAAAGACATAAAGTATGTTGGTAAATTGTGAGTGTGTGTAGGTGGGTGTGTTAGTGGGTGTAGGGAGCATATGGGAGAAACTGCAGCATGAGAAAGCAACCAACAGAAGGGTTTTAAAAAGTATAAGACAAAGCAGACTTCTTCTCTTAGTACGTTTTAACTCTCCTTTTGGCAATGGTTCATGCTGCAACCTTTTTCTCCCGCCCTTCTAGTTGATAAATTATACTCACAGCTCTCTATATTTGCTTTGAATGTAATTCTTGTATTTATAGTTCTAGGACTGAAAAGGAAACGCAAAAATGTTATCAATAACACAAAATTAACCATAAACTTAGTTTGCAAGGCAGAAAAGCCTGCGGTAAGGTTTTGCGCGCGTTCGCTGCGCGTTAATCAGGCATCGCGATCCCCGTCACGACTCCCTAACCCCGACTCTTGTGCCCCGGTTTTGCGCGCTAGCAGAGCCACGCAAAATTTCAAGGGCTTCAGGCTCCGCTCCGAAAAGGACCGCCGGGGCCACCGCGTTCGGTTCCCGGCCGCGCACACGGCGTGCGGGGGCCGAGCGCCGGCTCCGGGGCTGGCGTCTCCGCTCCCGGCGCCCGGCCCGGCGCGGCCCGGCCGCGGCCGCCTGCCGTTGCGCGGCGGGAGCGTGCGGGGGCAGCATTGCCCGCGGAATGCGGCCGCGGCGGGGGCGGCGGGGGGCGGGAGGCAGGCGCGGCGGAAAGGCTGGGGAAGGGGAGGAAAGCGTGGAGATCCCCTTTTCTGTGCCTGGCTGGGCTCTGCCGAGGCTTGCTTTGCGGGTGACTCGGAAGCAGCTTTATCGCCTTGCTCTTTCGAGGGAGACTGTGAGGTCAAAAGAAGACGAAAAATCAGGTCGGCAGCAGCACCTGGTGCGCACTGTAGCGTCAGCGACACCTCTGCTTGGGAACAGTTAAAAAGGCTTTCAGCAGGATTTTTAACTTGTTATGTGCTTAACATATTTATCAAAAACCTGGGACCTTACACTGAATAACAGATCCAGAGTACTGACTGCTCGGTGCTCTGAAAGCAGGCCAGATATTCAGAAGAGTAGAATAGAATAGAGTAGAGTAGAGTAGAATAGAATAGAAAGAATAGAATAGAATAGAATAGAATAGAATAGAATAGAATAGAATAGAATAGAATAGAATAGAAATAGAATATTTCAGTTGGAAGGGACCTACAATGATCATCTAGTCCAAGTGCCTGACCACTTCAGGGCTGACCAGAAGTTAAAGCATGTTATTAAGGGCATTGTCCAAATGCCTCTTAAACACTGACAGGCTTGGGGCATCGACCACCTCTCCAGGAAGCCTGTTCCAGTGTTTCACTACTGAAGAAATCAGTTCCTCTTTGAGCAACTATGCGACGGCTCAGATTTTTTTGACAGGCTTTGCTCTGCAACATTCAGCCTAAGCAGGGTGGCACTCTTTGTGCAGCTCCTTTAAAACTGTACATCTCGTGAGTAAAAGAGACAAGGAATAACGAGGCTTATTCTGACACCTTTTGCAGTAGATTCACTTTACAGTTTATTTATAAGGTCTGCTCTGGTAAACTTTGGAAATCTTGGTTCAAGCTACCAGATCATAAAACATTACCTTCCCAAGAAACATTTTGTCAAAGGCACTTACATGACTTGGGAGCATAAATTCTACTCAAAGTCAAAATGAGAATTATGTTCCCAGTCACTTAGGTGCTTTTTCAAAGCTTGGTAAGGTAAGCTTGGGCTTGGTAAAGGCAACAGATGATATTTCACTACCGAGTCTCATTGTTGAGACACAAGTAAAACCCAAGTAAAAGCATGGAAGGCTTGCTCACCTTACCTTGGATCTATGAAACTATCCGGTGTTTACAGTTTGTATTTCTAGATATACCTGATGCCAAGGGGGCTAGCGGCAATGCTCAGCTTTTTCTCTGTGTGCCGGCTCACTTATGCTTATGGTCCTCATCCTAACTTGGACTTTTAAGGTCCTTAGATGTGACTGCAAAAGAAGAGTTAATGTGGGGCTTTCCTTTTGTTGAACATACACTGGACAGCACAAGTCAGTATCAGGGAGAGAGGGCAGAAAAGAAAATCAAAAAGGAGGAATAGGAACACACAGAGGGGGAAGGAAAGATAGAAGGGAGAAAAGAGAAACACGGTGGTAACAAAGGAAGGAAGAGTCGTCCAAAGACCAAAGGCGTGCAGTGTCTGGTGACAGAAGATAAAAAGCAGTTTTCTCAATCCTCCTGCCCTATTTGCAGTTCTTAACCCCCCAACTTCTGCAGAGAAGCAATTTTTTAAAAATCTCAGTAATATTAAAACCACTGTTTTCTAGTTTTGAGGATACAGAGAAAACCATGAAAATGTAAGAGTAGCCCCAAAAGCCAAATTATGCCTCTGCTACGGACTGCTGTGTAGTGTGGAGACGAACGAATCCAGACACAGTCTGGACAGTTGCCCTGCAGCTGTATAGGAGCCACAAGCCTGTGCTATGCGCTGGGCTCCTGGGCCAATCTGTACCTGCAATAGCTTCCCCATACCATCCTGAAGTCTGCTAGGTAGACCGGAAAGCAAGTGAAAAACTCTCAGTGTTGTATTTTAAAAAGTCTCTGTAATTCACAGCTGACTCAGGACTCAAAATTATCTACCTCGTCAACTAAGGACCTAAAGAGCATTGGGCATGTTCTCCTTTCCAATGACATATACCATTTACAGGATACCTCATTGCAGACCTATCACTGCTTACAAGAGAATCTTCATAACAATCCAACCTCACCCATTACTGCTGTCCTCATTTTACAGGAGGGAAGAGGTCATAAATATATAACTTACAACCACTGCAAAGTTCAATGCCAGCATCAGAATCTGAGAGTTCTTGTCTCTGAGGACTGTGCTCACATCTCTGAACTCTATTTACACCAGAGAGAGAAGGTTCTTTTTTTATTTGAAATAAGGTGTCTCCAAGTATCATAGAAAAAAAAAAATCTTTTAAATAAAATCTGGCATTCTAGCCAAACATTTTAAGAGATGTAAATTGCAACAAGTTCTGCAACAGAAAGGTTTCCATGGTCCAACGCTTTCTGGTAATTTCAGAAGAAAAAGAATCTGAATAGAAAATCTGACCGTTTCAATAAGAAAATAAACACTTTGACCCGATTCCTTTTTGGGGAAAAAAAAAAATAGAACCACAACCAAAAACGCCACCATTTAAAGTCTTTTATTTTCATCCAAATAGGAAATAAATATAAATTTGAAACCTTGATAGTTGTTGTAAAGTGGAATTGAAGGCCTTTGGCCAGCTCTTTTTATCTCTTGAAATCACTTTGTGACACATATCAAAAAGTTTGGCCACCGCTGATATATGTACATATTAGAGTGTGCACTCGGTGTTTGAAATACAGTGTATGAAATTGCTCACAGCACATTAAGAATGCTCAGCAATGTGCAATTTTAGGGTCGCACTTTATGCTGTAAGACACATTGTGCTGTTAGCAATCCTTTTTCTCTCACTAAGCACACATTATTTGAGTTTTCTAGTTGAGCATACACCTAAATGAATTTTTACTTTTTATAAAGAGGGCCATAAATTACCATCAAAGACTGGGGTCTCAAATCAGCTGTTATTTGAAGACTATCTGCTTCTTCTCAAAGTCCTATATCATCCTTACATCAATATCCTTTATAGCAAAGCATGAATTCAGAGGATATAAAACCTACAAGCCCAATTAAAAAGGCATTACATACAAATTGCACATTGAAGGTAGTGTGGTTTTTTTAAACAAAATTCTGTCCTCTCGCAGGCTTTTTGTGTGACCTTTCTTCATTTCCTTAGATTAATTTCTTTTTCAGACTTTCAAAGATGACTGCTTTTCACCCATTTTTTGCAATAGAAAGTAGTGGTAGCTGCCTCCACTTTACTACACTCTCTCTTTCACTTCCTCTCCAGGGGGTTGATTGACCCGTCCTTTAAAAGGGGGAAAAAAACAGCTTTGGGGAGCGCCTGTCAAATAAGAAAGTTGCACAGTGATATGACTGTGTGTGTGTGAGAGAGAAATCAAATAAAATCCAGAGCTGAAAAAATAATTCACTGTATGTAGCATAGAAGAAAAATCATGATGAAGTCCTGAGCTAACTCACATAATGCTTTCAGGAATCAGAAAAATGACACTGTCAAAACACAACATTAGTTTTCAGAAGCCTCCAGGCAAAATTTTATTTATTTAAAGTTAGCTCCTATTTTAATAACAAAAAAGTGGCAGCATATTCTACATCAAAGAAAAAACTTTTCCTAATGTTTCCATTCCTCTTGTGAAGTACCGGAGCTGAAGTAGTGGAGCTGTCTTTCTCTCAATAATTATGTGAGTGGCAGGATCTCAACCTGAGAAAGCTTTTTGTCTGCACTGGGGACTGTAGTTTAAAGAGAGTCACATTTGGCTTGCCTAATCTGAGCAGCAGCATGAGATATGCTGACTTTTAGTATTTAAGTAGTTAGTTTTAAACAAGATCCATAACAATGAAAGGCAAGTCCTGAATCAACATTCTTGGTACGCTGTAGTGCCTTGATGAAGGAGGAGTACAAATGAGAAGCACATTCATGGGCTATAGCTCTCCAGCCAAGACCCATTAGCCACATTCCTTGTGGCAGTGCCCAGGAGGAATGTCCCCTAACAGCATGATGGCACGCAGGTGGTGGCTCCTCTTGCATATTACCCTCATTTCAGGCACCCTCACCTTCGGAAGCTGGACCAAAGCACACTGTTAGAGTAGTTGAAGCATTTACTATTTTATACCTTGTTGAAAGGATGAGAGATACGTTTTAAACTGCACTTCTGGATCTCTTTCCTGGAAATTCTATTTATTCCTCTTTGTTCTTCATACGTTAATCTTTTATAGTTACAACTATTAATAGTGAGAAGGCAGTCCAGGGTCCATTCCTTCAAAGGCATCCTATAAATAAAGAATAACCCCCTTAGGTCCCTAGACCTGTTGTTTGCCTTTTAAGCTTGGCTTCCCCACCGGTTCCTAATAATACCATTCCTTTGGCACTGACTTCTTGTCTGCATTTCCTTTCTATTATTTCATATCATTTAACACCTCCTGCTTTGAACCTTAACAGATCCAGCTCCGGAGCTGTGCAAATTTGGTTCAGTTACAAAAGGCTCTACATTTGCATGTATCTGGGTCTTGCTGCAGAACGGTTGGGTCTGTGTGGGAGTAGGACTGAACTTTGTTGCATCGAGATAACTCTTACATCTGAGAAATGTATTTCTTCCTTCTGGACCCCTGTTCTTCTATAAGCAGCAAAATAAACTACTGTCAAGGCAGCTACCAACAAAACCACGGGAATCAGAGAGGGTGAAGCGATGCTTGCACGAGCTTGCACCCCTAATGCAATGTCACAACTTTTATGTCAGAGAAACAATATCTTTCTTGTAAAGTGGCGGTATGGCAATAATACGATGTACCAACGATGTTACGGTTATTGAGAATATAGACTGCTGCCTGATGGAGCCCAGAAGAGGGATTTTTCCCTTCCATCATGGCAAAATCTGAAGTGGAACAAGTGTTCTCATGAGTAACAGAAAGTAATAACGCTAGCTGCCTCGTGATGTGGCTTTGAGGCTGAAGGCTCTCTGTGGTAACTGTGCTTCTGCCAAAGCAAATACCCCTACTCGGGGGACTGCGGAGAGCAGAGGAGCTCTTCTCCCAGCAGCATAACCAGAGACCTGTCTACGTTCACGCCGCGCAGAGGAGGCCTCCAGTGTGTGTGTGGCTGTCCCAGTGATGGCCCAAGCAAATGTTATGCGATGGACTTGTAAAGCACTTTGGCATCGTCGGGGATGAATCATGCTGTAAAATGTATCATTAATGTTACTAGATGTATTATAGACTTCTCCTGTGATCTGAGACTGCTGCAGGCAGTGTGCTGGGAGAAAAGCTCTCCAGATTGTGCTCATGCAAATCGGTATCTGTGATCACATTCATTATGGTTCCCACTACAACATTACTTTCACACTCTTGTGTGCTGCTCACTCAGTCTAAACTTTTTGTTATTGCAGGTTGTATGACTACAACATAGCATCTCTTTGCCAACACCTTTACAAGGGTGAGAAAACATTATTTCAAAGATACAAATATGGAAATAGAGGCGCAAGAAAACTAATGGATATGCTTAAACTTACCCAGGAAAGGGCTGGCGTGATCCTAACCTATGTCTCCTGACTCTGGGTCCCCTAACAGGTTACTAGACCGGGGCAGCTCTCAATTTGTTCAGGGCATTCAGTTCAGCTTATCTTTTTGTTCTGAAACATTCTTTTCTTCTGAACTGGAAATCTGCATAATTTAGAGAAGAGCAGGAATTTCTGAAAGCTGGGAAGGACAAAAGTGAAATCTGACCTATTTTGAGCACATCCTGTTTTTACTGTGGACAGTAAGTCTTGTCAACGGGGTTAAATTATGCAAACAGTATTTCAAAATGATTTAGGATTAAAAGATACAATCACAAAAGAGCAATATAATAGGAAATGGAAGATGAGCAGATGTATCCAAGAAATGGTTTTCAAACATTGCAAATGAAATGGAGAGTCAAGGCAATGATGAGGAGACTGCTGCCAGTGACATATCCTGTGAGAAGATCCTCAGAACAACCTGACTATTTGGGAATATGGGGAAAAAGCAGACAGTGCTCTAAAATATGAGAAAAGCAGGAAACCACAGGCAAAACCTAGCCATGAATTAATCCAATGGAAGTCAAAGCCAAGAAATTGTGAGCAGTGAGTCATCAGTAAAAGGGCACTTGCATGTAACATACGGGTTCAGTTCGCAGGTACCCAGTCTGTTTTTTAAAATTAAAATTTAAAATATGTCAAAAATATTCAGTGTTCAGATGAAAGTTGAAAAAAAGAAGCTTTCAAGATCTCAAGTCTGTATTTTGAATGTTTGGCTAATACATCAACACAGGCTGGCTTGCCAAAAATATTAAAATACAACTAAAGAGATCATAAATTAGTAAATTGTCAAGTATTCTTAATATGTATTCCCAATGCCAGACATTTATAGTAGTAAAAGCAGGTTACTCAAATAATAAGTGCCAGTTAGTACTCAGAAAACTCAGGACAGTTTTACTTTAACAGACAGAATAAACTAGGTTTGCTTCAGCAAGCCCATCCTGAAAGAAGTAACAAAGATTTAACTTGAACACATGAAAAGTTTCTGTATTTTAGGATTTCAGTGTTCATTTAGAGAACTATTATACCATGCAGTACAAACCTTTTATTAAATCAATGCATTCATTTATTTGAAATAGAAGTTTTATTCAATCACTGTATTTTGATAGACTGGACTACTGCACATAGACAGGAGATAATGGATGGAACAGGATGTCCTTGAAGGAGAAGAGCTGCTTCAGATCACCTCTTTAATACTCAGGAGACATCCTGCTTCCAGTGCCCGTCAGACTTCTGAAGGCTAAGAGGAAAGATGCACCAATGCTATCTGGTGTAACAAATCAGCTCCTCAATCGCCTAACTATAAAACTCACAGCGAAAAAATTAAATAAGCTCTGCTTAAAATATCTCAATGTCATTTTAAAATCTATTTAGGAAGATCAGCTCTAGTGCCTTTATAGCAGCTTAGCCATGTGCATTGTTAAGGCTCACTGGTACTGTAGCCATCACTGGGTTTTGAAATGAGCAAAACACAGTTATTAAATCAGTTTTGGTCTTGCAGTCCCATTTGGTCAGTTCACTTTAACATGCTTTCAAGCAATTAAAGAAATTGATATACAGAGATTTTTAAAAGAGGCAGGAGAGAAAATTTCACTGACATAGAGATCTATAACAAGACACAGATTTCTTTTTGGAAAAAAAAAAAAGAAAAGATATGTAAGCCATATTCTAACACTTGTTACAGCAGAGAAAAGAAAAACTAAAACCTCAGGTTACATTTTTAAAGACATTTTCCCACCTGTTACATAGCCCTTCTGTGTTCTGAGTGTTGGAACCTAGATCAGCCAACATTTTCCTGCAGGCTTAGTAGAAATCAGAGAAACAGAAGAATTTGTGTACATATGAAGTCCTCAAAACCAGTACCTTAGCACAGTATATGAATTTAGAGTCTTAAGATTAAAACCTGCTGCAGTAAACAATCAGCAAAGCTAGTCATGAAAAAAACTCCCAACAAACCCTGCATCTATAGATTTTTGAGTATTAGTTGTCTTTCCCTCTTTTCACTAAACCACGTGTGTGTGTATATATGCGCACCCGTCTCCCCACCTCCCATCTTCAGTTAGCACTTGTGTTACAAAGAAAGTGAAAAAGAGCTCTGTGAAACAACTTACTCACAGACGGACCCAGTAATTATGATGAAAGTACGGCAGCATAAGGCAGATAAAATGGTTTTATTTCTATTATAAAAGTCTTAGGTCTCTATATGGAGCAGCACTTTACTCACCTACCTTGCATATCAATGTTGAACAAATTGCCTTGTTCATACTTAAAATACTGCAGACCCAGCTTGTAGTTTTAGTTACTCACACCACTTAGAAGCTGTATGAAGCCTCCCAAGGAGAAAAAGTCAGCAAACTATTCTTTTTTAGCTATTCACAAAGTAAACCCATTGAAGTTCTAGTTGTCTCAAAAAAGGAAAAGGTTTGCTTTCTGTTGAGAAAAAAAAAAGTGATCACACTGTTTTTCAGACCAATGCATTCTGTTACCATTTTTCAATGCACCTCTACTGGGGAAAAGAAGGATAGTTTGAGTCATTAATCTTGCAGGAAAACTTGCAGGAAAAGCTGGTTTCTTTAGGAGCAAATATCTTGCCACCTTAAAATATGCACTACAGTACAAAAGCAAAGATCAACATGTTTGGGTATCTTTTTTTCAACTCGCTATGAAAAAAATGTCTGCTATGAGAGACATAGTCAAACTCATGCCATCTATTTGGCTTCCGTATTTGTCTATGAAAAATTAAGCTTTGCCCTCATCTCTCTGAAAGTACTGTCTGCTTGTCTTTTCCTATTTCAGTCCAGCTTGTGTCTCTGCTCTGTGGGCACTCCACACTGAAAGAAACAAAATACTGGTATTTCCAGGGAGAAGTAAGAGAATGATTTAGCCTTCTGAAAGAGTAGAATTCAAACAAAACAGATACATCCAGGTATTAAGAAGTTCTTTTCTGATCGTGGGAAAGAATAAGGATCAAATATATTTAAGTCTAACCTAAAAATGATACTGAATGCTAATGAACTAATGTATTGTTAACAGATTATTCTCTTTTTTCTTAAGAAGTTTAATTTAATAATCCATGTATTTATACACTGGTATATAAAAAGCTCTTCACCTTCCCCTTTCTAAAAATGATTAAATAACTGTGAAAAAAATAGTTCTTACTGAAGAGGATGGCAGCTCTGCTATATTACTTGATGTAATGGTAAGGAACAGTGACACCTTACAGTCTCTATTTTCAAGTAAAGATCAGCGTAATACGCTGGACACGCAAAGCATCTAACGGAGGAAGATCCTTATCTTTAGTCACTGGCTTCGTATCAGCTGCTGCCAAGTGCATATCTGGTAGCGGGTAAGAAAATGAAGCTGGAGTGCTAAGTCCACCTCTTAGTCACCCCAATGCAAACTTAGTGCCATGCAGTTGACTTTTGTGGAGTTATCTCAGATATATGCTGGTGTAAGAGAAGGACAGCTGGAGTGCTGGTCATGTAGCCCCAGTGCTCACACACTGGAAGAGAAGCAATGAGAATATGTAGATGCAGAACATAGGCAAAGGTTTGATACTCTTTTTTGAAAGTTTAATTTTATAGCCTTTGTCTGAAAATAAGATTTCACTACAGTGCCTTACTGCCTCAAGCAAAGTCCAAAAGGCTTTCTCTCCTATACTGATCTTGTGTCGTGTTATGAGTAAAATATCAGTTGCAACGAAATCGATAGGAGCTTCAGCTATGTGTCTGAGCCTGTTTTAATGAAAGCAGTGGTAAAACTCCTGCTGGTTTTCTGGAGAAGACTGAAGCCCTGGGGAATACTGGTGGCTCTTTAATAAGAGCGGCCTACCAAATGTAAAGCACGAGGATGCCCACTATTGCCTCAGAAAGCAGGATGGCAAATCCTACAGTCTGGCCATCATCTTCATTATTCACTTTGGTAAAATGTGCATCCTCAATACCCCTCTGAATAATTCTTCCCCGGTGCAACAAAAGGGTTAAAATCTGGCCACAAATAAAGTCATCATGAGTTGGCCTGAATTCAGTAAATTCAACATAGAATTGAAAGGAATCAAGTCTTTAAAACAGTACTGGAGCTAATGTTCTGATTTCACCTCCATCCAAAAGATCTGAAGTTATAATCAGTTTATTGTAACCAGGCCTAAATATATCAAGCAAAAGAACTGATGTGATCAGAGCAACTGACATCTCCCAAGAGCCACCTGCTATTACCAGAATGTATCTAAAAATAAGTGAGAAAAAAGCACAATATTTTGAAAAGAAACCTTTATTGTTCATACAAAGCTGACTCTGTCACATATCATGAGGCATCATTAACAAGCTAAATATGACTTTGCTTAAATCAAACAATATTGCTTAACGAAAGTATCCAACACAGTTATGATCAATTCCTTTCTTTGTTCTTTCCTAGATGGAATGTGTGTTTTGATATCAACTCATCTCTTCTGAACTGCTAGCTTAGCCAGCATGTTATATGAATAACTTCCTTGCCAGGTAAATCCACCACAGGTACTAAAATCAGAGCTGGGGTCTTCTTGCCCAAATATTTGTCCAGGTATTCTTGCAGTCCTAAAAGAGAAACAAAACAATTAATGAATTCTCTTTGTCTCATTTTCTATTGTGTCCTATTTCTTTAAAATGATTTCTAAATACATTTTTGAAAATTATTGTGGAGTAGCAATTAACAAGCGGAAGTGAAATGCAACTCTTGAGTTTTCACTTTATATAGAAGGAAGAATCACCATCTCCCACCTCCTCGTCAACTAATTTGAGATTAACTTTACAAGTTGCCTAAGGCCATAATTCAGCAAAACAGTTAAAAGCATGTTTCTCAACCTTGAGTGAGTGAGTGGTCTGTTGATTACAGATATAGCAAGCTGAAACTAGGTGCAGGTAGTAAAAATAACTAAAGGCCAGTTGAAATTCAGTTCTTCGTAATTTTTGTTATTTGGATGATCAGCATGTCGTTGTCTATAAATGAAATTCTGCTCTCAAGTCCCTCTGTGGTGCATCAGTCTACTAAAAGTTGAAGTGGGCCATTTTTAAAAACATTAGGAACATGATTTCCATTTGAAATCAAGGGAAGTATGCCGCATTGAAGATATATGATGGAGGAAGTCTAGGGATGGCAACATATGACTGCATATCTAGGATTATAGAGAGATTCAAACTGATAAAAGTATAGAATTAGCTATAAAGAGCTGTAAAGGGGCTGGTATGTGACAGAAGTTTGTAAATTTAAAGTCTATTATGGGAACAGAATTGGTAATGGAGAAGATCTAATTAGGAGAATATGGGTGAAAACTGAAGAATGGAAAATTTAAACTCAGCATCAAGACATTTCTGGTTCTGTTGCAGCCTCAGTGGACATGCTAGAAATCCAGCCACACAGAACCCTTAAAGAAGACTACCGAAAACCCTCCAAATGACCCTAAAAAGACAGTTGCCTAATGGTAAAGTATGGCCTGCATGGGTTTTGGTTTCAATAAGTTATTTCTGTCTGCAGCTTCTGTGATTATGGCAATTCTTTATAACACTAAACAATCTTGGCTAGAGAGGGTGTAAAGAGGGCAGAACTTGAAGACTGTCAGAGCTTTTTTTTCTTGGCATCACTGCCTGGGAAACTGTGAATAGGCAGTTCAGTCAAAGTGTTACCTCAGCCAGGAGAAAACAGGAACTTTGCAATTGTATTCACTGAAGCCAAAACTCTTCTCTCTTGTTACCTGGCAGCAGTAGCATAAATTAATGTAATAAGAGCAATGCTACCTACAAAATATTGCAAAGATAGTACCAGTCTTCTGAAATTCTGCTGACTTCCTTTTGTATTAACATCATTGACATTAGAGGTGAAAACAGACAAGGGTGAGCCAAAGATCAACAGTCACCTCAAAGGTCAAAGGACTTCTTCATGTTGTGTGTAAAAAGGGACTCAGTCTATGTATTGCAGATATTCAGCAGTGACCCGATAATTAAGCATCAGCTAACATTTTCATTCTAAACTTTGAGCTCAGAAAACTTTATAGTTATGCTGGCTCAGAAGGCATTAAATGGAAGTGGATGAAGGCAAGCCACCTCAAAAATCACCAATTCCAACCTATTAAAATTACATTTCCTTTTTTTCCTCAATTAAAATTATGAAAATATAATTTTAGTCTTTAACTTTTTTCACAGGCTTAAAAGCTGTGAAACAGTGCTAAAAGCTACCATAACAAAACCAGGTATTACTTTCAAAGGAAGAATTTGAAAGTGAGGCTATCTGGAAATATAACTCCATTCTTTTTTTTTTTTTTTTTTTTGAGGTGGCCAAAATAGCCATAAATATTTACATTTGAACATGGCCTAGTGGACTTGGTTGCTAGCCAGAAAGAGCCTTTCCAAAGGACCACTGCCTTTCCTATTGCAAGTGCAAACTGCTGCAGCAAAGCCTACACGTATAATTGAAAAGTGGATGAAAATCTGGGACATACGCCTCTAATAAAACAAATAGTTTGATATGAAAACATTCTACCTTAGACGTGCATCTTTATACATTTAAAAATTGTGGCTAAAAGTCTGCTCATGCAACTTTCCCCTGAAGCGAGGAGACTGGGTCTTCTAAAACAGTAAAATTGTACTCTAAGGTCCCACAGAAGATAATGCACAATTAGTAAATCTGTGTCAGCCTATGTAATCATAGCTGACAATCCAAAAATTGACAGCTATATATTTTACCTGCTATAATAAGTTACTCTAAATCCTCCAATACTAATTGTATATTTTTAATGATGCGACACTAATAAAGACACAGTCTATATCTTTTTCACTCATGCAAATTATGCTTTTAGATAAAAAAGAGCCTCAGTCATGAGTATGAGTGTTTCCTGAAGTACGTAACTCTTGTTCAAATACAAAGATTTCAAAAATTTCTTTCCATTATATCACTTACGGGAATATTTGCTCAGTTGCATGCCATACTTATAAAAGTTGATCTTAAAAGTGAAAACAAGTAAAGGACAGAGGGTTACTGTGAGTGTGTTTACTGGAGCTTTAGCAGGAGCTATATATGATTGATACTGGTCTGCAAGTTATTTAATCTGCCCTGATACAGAATGTTTATTAAAGTACAAACAAAACCAGCTGATTAGCAAGCAGCAAACAAGTGGTGTGTATTCTGCATGTTTTCATTTCATTTCCTGTGACAGTCAGCATTTATTATTATTACTACATGAAATTGCCAAAAGCAGGTGAGCTTCATCCTGTAAGATGGATCCCCGCTACTCCCAACTCATCAGCAGACGTTCAGGGCACAGGTTCCATACGGAGCTTCTTTCAGCACTGCTATGCTTTTTTCTATTGACCTGGGTACAGCTGAGGGATATAGACATAACCAGAACTTAAAATGAACAAAAATAATTCAAAGTCTTCCCCTCTCTCACCAAAAATTCTGGCATTACAATCTATTTCTGCCATTCCTCTGTAAGGACGTGATAGTTTGATGATCTCTCACGCTGACTTAGCAGCCCTTCCACATAACATGGCACAATCTAACACCGTAAGCTATTGTTTTGAAAGGTGCTTTTCATGCTAAGTAGATAAAACAATGTCCTGGGAGCCCCTAAAGGGTCATTCCAAATGATTAGGAAGACGATTTTTACATCTGTGCTGTCATTGGCTTCAGCAGGATTTAGGCAGTATGAGGTGAGGCCACCGAATCCACTTATGTTTCCAAAATCAGGTCCCCATTATTGCTGCCATACGCTTGCTTCACTGGGTATTTGCAGGGGAGGAGTAATCTAATAGCTCATATTGAAAAGGAAAATGGTAACAAAAAGGAAGATCACATTTAGCCCAGTACATAAAAAAATCACTTTCATATTACAACTACTATCTTTCCTTCACTTTTTAACCAAAAGATATTGTTACATTGCTTAGAGCAGGTTTTTAAATCCCTGAGCTAATAAAGCTCCATTGCTTCAGCTGCGGAGATCTGACATGCAGCATGTACTTTGAAAAGATGCGTCACAGGGGATCAGGTTCCTAACAGTTGACTAAGAGTTCCAGTCCCAAAAGATGTGCCCCTGGTGTGCAGAACACTTAACCCTTCGACCAGTACCAACATGACTATTCACAAATTATTGATGTCCCTAAATCCCTGGCAGATTGCAGACAGTTCTTGTCTCCCTTGAAGCCAAAGCATATGGTCACTAATGAGATGGATTAAAAAATACATATACACATTCAAGGTTTTGCCACATGAATGTAAAGCCACAGAAATGGTAGAAGGTGACTGAACTGGACTGAACACTGTTAAATACATGATTAGCCTCTTGTTATGGATCATTTCCATTGATCTATATACAGTTTCACAGCATAGTTTAATTAAAGCTGTCTGGAACAAGCCTCTGCCTTAAATGATCAGGCAGAGCAATGAAAAGGTGAAACATGAGGAACTGGAGACCCCCCCTCCCTTTCTTAAACATCCAGCTGACTGTCTCTGTGGTTTACAACCACAGCAAGGAAGGAAAATAGGCTTTTAAAAAAATTATCTGGTTTTACTGCTGTTTCTGAGGCTTATGTGCCAGAGAAATCAGTTCAGGATTTTCCCCACACTTTTACTTAAGATAATATAAAATGACATAGCGGAATATAAGATTTTAAAACAAACCCTGTACAATTGGCTTGCTTCATTTTAGTTAATACCTTCCTGTCCAAAATAAGCCCAGTAAACAAAAACATACTGTTGGAATATAAAAGCGAGTCACTTCGCAAAATATGATTTTGTGCTGATTTTTTTGTTGCAGCTGTGAAGATTTTAAACAACAATAATGTGGACATTTTGCATAGTCCGATACTTGGCTTTTCATATGGTACCTTATGGTTTTCTTTACTGTTCTTGGTGACATTATTTCACGTTGGTCATGTTGGTCATTTCCCTGTTAAGGGACCGGATTTTCAAAATTGCTCTGCCCACAGCAAAAATGGAGGCAACATCTTGTAAATAATTGTGTTTCCATTTTGAAAACATATCAGCTAGATCTTCAGAAATACTAAGAGCCTACCAGTCCCAGGGAAAACTGGCCAAAGATACACTACTCCATGCTTTTATAAATTTCTTCCAAAATTATAAAATTTGAAGTCAGTCTTGATTTTTTTTCAGGTGGGAAACATTCGTATGCACAAAAAGAGGGAAATCAACAATAACTAAACTTAGGAGGATGGAAATGGAACTTGCTTTGGAAGCCAACCGCTCATGATTATTTATCCTGGTTATTACACTAATTTCCCTTGGTCCTTCTGGTTTTCAGTGAGTTACAGTCTGACTTTGGCTACTTATTTAGAATATCAGGATAGTGATGATTTGCATACTTCTAATGATGATCAAGGTGTAACTGAGTTTTGTTAAGGACTAGTAAAAAAGGGAGTTCCCTGGCACCTTTTGGCAGACCAGATTAGGCACAGCGCTAGAGATGATGTAAGCTCCTTTATGCAATACTGATGATGCACTTCAATCACTCTGGCCTGGGATATTTATCTGAATACGAGTTAAGCGGCTGCTTTGAATTGCAGGGAAGTCTGTTGCCATGATATATGAGACAAATGACCAATATGAATTTGGATAAGGCTGTGAAACTGCTTTAAACCTGTGATTACCTAAGCCAGTCTTTTATGACAATAAAAGAATTTGTGTTCTTTGCTACAAAACTTTCAAAATCTAATCCATGTTGTGTAGATTTCTTAAGCTGTGTCTAGATTTCTCTCCCTTCTTTCAAAGTCAACAATTGATGAATGAGCTTTCCTGTTGCATGGTAAATACATAATAATATTTGTTTTAAAAAAATTAAAAAGTAACGGGCATAATTTAGACTTCAAAAAAACCCCAAATTTACTGTGTCAGGCCTATTTGTAAAGTCTACATACCACAAAATTAAAAAAAAAGAAATTACAGAGGGAGTTGCAGTTGCATTTGGAACTCAGGTCTCTACAAGCACATGCCTGGTCAGATGCCAGAACAGCCACTCAGATCTGCACAAGTCTGTATTTGCAAACAATTCTTTCATAAAAATGTATCCTCAAGGATTCATCACATTTCATTTCAGTTTGTCTTGCATTTATGGACCCATCTATACTGAAGGGCTTCTTGCTTCTCGCACCAAACTAGTTTAGTTGTAACAATGAAAGTGTCTTTTTCAAGTAATCACATAACAGATGAAAATATAGCCTGGACTGGAAGCACTAAAGCCAATGTTAGCCATCCTCTTTTGGCTTGTCCCTAATACCAAAGAACCATTTCAGATGATTGCAACCCCTTCTGTGAAGGATATGTTTATTAGCATCCAGACTGATAGGACTCTGCCATTTTGGTCATAAAATACTGTTAGTTGTAGGCACAGATACATATAAACCAGGGTAACACTTCACCCAGCAGACTATTCACCAAATGAAATCATAGAATCATAGAATAATAGAATAGTTTGGTTGGGAAGGGACCTTTACAGCTCATCTAGTCCAACCCCCCCTGCAATGAGCAGGGACATCTTCAACCAGATCAGGTTGCTCAGAGCCCCGTCCAACCTGACCTTCAATGTTTCCAGGGATGGGGCATCTACCACCTCTCTGGGCAACCTGTGCCAGTGTTTCACCACCCTCATTGTAAAAAATGTCTTCCTTATATCTAGTCTGAATCTACCCTCTTTTAGTTTAAAACCATTACCCCTTGTCCTATCGCTACAGGCCCTATTAAAAAGTCTGTCCCCACCTTTCTTATAAGCCCCCTTTAAGTATTGAAAGGCTGCAATAAGGTCTTCCTGGAGCCTTCTCTTCTCCAGGCTGAACAACCCCAACCCTCTCAGCCTTTCCTCATAGGAGAGGTGTTCCAGCCCTCTGATCATTTTTGTGGCCCTCCTCTGGACCTGCCCTAACAGGTCCATGTCTTTCTTGTACTGAGACAAAAATCCACCATAAAGGGAAGACTACAGTTTTATTATATTTTACTGCTAGTCCTGTTTGTGCAGTGGACTTCTTGTCCCTTTGGAATCTATCCTGAACCCAAAAAACCCCAGTTCTAGCAATGTTTTTACCCATAGGCTACAGTGAAAACATAATGAAAGTTGCTGTAGGGTTGTATGGGTACCCGCAGGAGTCTGAGCAACTCTTTCTACAGCTGAGCAGAGGAAGAGGAAAATGAGCTGTGTTTCCCTGCATGCCTTACCGATAACTCTGCTCTCAGAATCAGTGAGGAGAAGTTGCAGGTGTGCAAGGTAGCAGCCATGGACCTTACCGTTCATGGGAGATAAAAGAAAGATGAGTGACTGGCTTATCTTAATCCAAACTAGTTAGTCAGGGAGGATGCCTGCGGTCTGCACCACCAGCAGCAAGAGGAGAGGGACAGCTGGCCTCAAATGACCAGCTCTGAAGGAAACCAGAAGTTGCCTCTTCCCCTCCCAGCCTCACCAACCTCTCTGCTGTTCCTCTGCTTCGACAGGAGCATGTGGGAAGGAAAGAGGGCTCACTCTTAATCTTAACATTTACAGGAACCTCACTTTTCTAGAGCTGAGTCACTTGGCTGAGTAACTATGGAAGTTTTTTTAGACTGTAGCTAAGGCATTTTTTTAGCATCTGAAAGAAAATTAGTAGACAAAACAGTTATTTTTAGTGCTGGTTTGATTGTGGGCCTGTCAGCCTTGGCAATGCATCTCTTTTATCAAGCTGCCACGATACCTTGTTTTGTTTTCAGAGCAAAGTTTGATTAAAGACCAATTTCAGAAAAGTTGCTGGCTGTGGGCGTTAATTAGAGCTTTCTGGACTCTGCAGGGTTTAGCTTATGATCTGTTTCACTTACTAAACCCTGTAATTCAAGTTACATGAAGATGGGAATGAACCAACCCCTTTCTATTCTTCTGAAGGCTTCTGTTTAACTCAGACATGAAAGAACCTCTCTCCTTTCCTTCCCTAATATGGAATTCTAATTTCTGGCCTTTCCTAAACAAAATTAAAAATAATACTTCACAGCTATAAAGAGTTTTCAAACTAATGAACTGAGATACATCCTCAGAGCTTCAGAATGGGGTAGGTAAACTTGAGGAAGCCTTTGCTTCTAAAGAATGTTTTCAGTGGTGCCCAAGGATACTATACATCTTAGGGAAAACAGGTAAACATCTATTTCCCTTCCTCTGTTTTTTTCTGGGAGTGGAGTATTGTCATTCTGTAAAAGAAGGTCCCTGGCATTCTCCTCCTCCCCTCTTAGTAGCAGACAAGAAAAGCCTTTTGCCTTTCTGCAAGCAAAAGGCCAGCTACTAGCTCAAAAAATCTTAAAAAGGTGGTTCATGAAAAAAGACTTAGTAGTACTTGCAGGTAAGAAGTAGCAGATTGAAACGGAATTTATAACATGATATAGTTAAAATTAGGAGCTACGTAATAAAATGAATGAAATGAAAACGCCATTTGGGTACTACGCAGATACAAGCAGAACAAAACCTGACTCAGCTACAATAGATATTTGAAACTAGGCTAGACAAAACAAGAAACCATGTACTAAAGAGAAGAAACCTGGGAAGGAGAATGACCTAAAATGGTCCGTCTCTGTTTTCCAGCAGACAGCCTGCACAGGAGAACTGAGGCTGAATGAGGTAAGATATTTAAGCAGAGTTCATGGATACTACCATCTTAAAACATCCTCTCCCAAGTATACATTCTCTCCTGAACTTCCTCCCAGATTTTGAAACCTAAACTTCAGCTTAGTTGGAAAGCCAGTATGAACTCTTCCTAAAGCTGTACAGTGTGACAGATGCACCAGGAATGCTGAGGAGGTAAGCAAGTCAGGCAATCATAATCATCAAATGAGGTTTTATACTGATATTTATAACAATTATAATTTCAATCCCAAATGCAATCCCTAAAACAATTATATGCCACCTAACTCTCTCTGGATATACAGAAGTTACCTTCCCAAGTACACACAGTACCAGTCAAATTAGGTATGTTATCATGCACATCAATGGCAAGTTCAGAAAGAAATGTGGCTCTTTTAAAGACAAACAAATGTTGCTGAGCTCTTCTGTGCATTAGTTATGGCTGTTTCTCCGTAGAAAGAATTAAGATTTAGCTTCCATAGTAATTCTTTCAAGCTGCCAGCTATAGCTTAGAAAATAGCAGAGCATGAAAACTCATCGCTTTGTGTTTTCCAGTGTTCTGTTTTTAGCCATGTCCTATATGCAGGTTGAGAATTGGCCTATACAAGGTTATAAATGTGCACTTCTGTTTAAAATGTCATTAACCTTCTGCACTAAATAAAGAAACGCTTAAGCATGCCCTTCCAGTACTCACAGTGAGGTCTAAATATAATTTCAAAGAGAATGGAGGACTGAACTTTCAAAGAACAATCGCTCAGGGAAGAACTTGTGCTTTTTCTAAAACCATGACAGAGTGCAAAGATCATGAAACTGTTTTCCGTGTGTGCTATCTTTCAACCCTGTAATGACCCAGTCTCTTTAAGGGGTGGATGGTTATTGAACTTGTATGCCAGCTGTGCTCAGAATCTCTGGGGAGGATGGGCTGTACTGACACCAAGCAGGGATGAGTTATGAATGGAGACAGATTATTACAAACACATGAAACAGTAAGCACCCATTTTTCAAGAGGCATCTAAGAATGCACTTCACAGTATGTGCAAGCACTTGTTTGCTCATATAGTCATCTGAGCGTGCCTATGCGGACAAATAAAACTGCAGGATTCACTAGAGGCTCACACACATGCTTTTTGTTGTACACAAAATCAGATAAATGTGCACTTTCTTGATTTTTTTCCCCAGATTAATTAAAAACCTGGTGTGAAAATGATCAACTGCAACAGCACCTGTGCAGTAATTATGAAACTTGCTTTCTCACCTTTAGGTCACGTTACAGCCACTGACTCTTGGCCCATAGTCCAAGAGCACGAGATGGCGCAGATTTGCAAGCTGCAGGACAGTTGGTCGCTGTGCCCTCCAGGTAGGGTTGGGGACACTGGTGGGGCATTGTGTGTGGGAAGCTCGGCTGTGCCTGCTGGTAATTCAAGAACTTTTGTCTCCAGGGCCTGTCAATCTGGCACCTTTCACAAGTGTTAAATTCACTTAAGTATATTTTTTAAGAAGCTGTCATGAGACATACTGAAGCAAATATGTCCTTCAATGGTTACACGTGGACTTGGTTGTAACAATGTTTGTTAAGTGCTTTGACATCCCCCAATGATATGTTTGGTACAGCTTCCACATTTGTTCGTTTATTCAGGTCTGCTAAATAGTCTCTAAACTCGATGGATTTAAAAAATATCTGATTGGACGTAGTGCATCCAGAAGGCCTGACCATGAAGAGACATTTATATAACTAGTGGACACCACATACATCTGCTGGTGGGAGAATTTAGTCTGCAAATAATAGAAAAGGTTTCTAAAAGGCTTTGTGGTAAGCATCTTTAGACTGGGTATGGAGAGGATCATATGGTCCTTGCTTGATGTCAGGTTAAGCTGTGATCATTTAAAATAATACTGATGGAATAATTGTTTTCAGTTTCTAGGCCAGATTCTCAACTGCTGTAAATTGTAGCTATGCTAATTTACACCTGCTGAGGAGCTTGCGCAGCAGATTACATACTTATATATAGTATCATGTGCAAACTAATGAGGTTATTTCTAGATGTTTACCATTGTAAAGAGCTCTGAAACTTTAAATCAATCTGCTGCACTAATGTAAACAACTTATTGTAACAAAACCAGATAAAAGTGAACCAAACATGTTAAATACATTATTAGGTCGATGAAGATCATTCATATTGATCCAGGTCTGGCTTCACAGCACAGTTTAATCAAAGCTGCATGGAAGAGGTAACAAAGAGTGGTCATGGCATTCGCTGCCTTTTGTCCTGAGGTCACCGATTAATCCTGGAGTGAGTCTACAAATGACTAAAATTTCACTACTGCTGCATTTGGCAATTTATATGAAATTAGCTGGAGCAGGCTAAAAAGAAGGGTAGACCAGTATTTAGAGGTGGAACAAACCCCAGCTTCTGTTTTAATGGGGAAATCATGCTGCCAGAGGTTGCTGATGATCCACCCAGCAGTTTGTGGGCTCTTGATAGCCACACAACCACCGCCTCTTGATCTGGCAGATTTACATTAATTGGATTTTTATCCTGTATGGCAGCGACCCAAGATATCGGTACACTCTTATTCCCTGTCGTCAAGGAAAAAAAGGAGAGAGATGAAAGCCTTTTGTTCCTCTTCATGGCCTCCAAGGATGACAAATAAATCTCACTGCTACTGCTTCCTGTGTAATGTGAACTCATAGTTTGTTACAGATTTGGGAAGGAGAGACTGGGAGAGTCATTCAACTGTGTCAACTGACAGCAAAATGAAAGAAAAAGGGTCTGAAACTTGGCCACATAGTGATGTGAGCTGCAAGTCATTTTTGCTCTAACTTGAAGTTATTAACAGCATATTTTATAAAAGCCTTCAGCAAGACTTACGTGTCATTTTATCAGGCACTGAATAAACACTAAATAACAGACAAGGTCTACCACAAAGAGTTTACTATCAACACAAAAAACCAGAGAGCTGAAAAAGGAACACAGGACAGGTAGGAAACTGAGTCATAAAAAACTGTGCCAAAATTACAAGATTTGTTACGGTAATTTGTGGAAAAGCCAACAACTGACCCCAAATTCTGACCCACCGTACACCTCTTCTTCCTCTTGAGAGCACACCACAGTGAGCACACTTACAAACAACAATACAGTGGCCAAGAACGGAATCATCCTTTTGCTTGGACTGCTTTTGGATCTCTGGATGTTAAAATCACAGTCCCAGAAGAGCACTGCTGCCCGTGTTCCACCTGCTCTGGTGTCAAACGATTTCACTGCTCGGAGGCCTCTGCCATTCTTCCACCATCAACTGCTGGGGTGGTTTACAGGTTATTTGAAAGTTACCTGTGGGCTTTATGCCAAAATAGTCTATCATATCTGTCAAGGGGCTATACAGCTGACTGTCTTATGATTGCTTAATAAACATTACTATATCTTTTATACCACAGTGTATCACAGAAGGCTGCAATAAAGTTAAATTATTACACAAATATATATATATTTAAAAAAAAAAGAAGAATGTTTCCTCACCAAAATACATGTTCCTAAACACCTGTTTTTACTTAAAACAAAAGTTTTAAAAAACTTTTGGAGAAGGTCTTTTGGAATTATACAAACTACACTGCCTTCCGTAACTGTTGTACATTTTGTGATTTATAGCCACACGGGTGACAGGTACAGTACACAGCATAGCCCAGCAGTGAATGGAAAAGCTGCCCGGATCTGGCCTGTTGCTTAGGGGTTCCAGATTCCACAGGTGACCAGTAGTCAGCAGCACCGACAGTTCCCCCTGCTTCAACACTGGCTCTTTTGACAGGAATTTCTAGTTTTGGAGACTTAAGCCACATCTCCGCCAAAAACTATGTTAGCTCAAAGAGTTACTGGATTAATGAAATTGAAAATGCTCGGAAGGAAAATGAATGTGATGCTTTAACCACTTTTAAGAAACATGCAGCGTGAGTGATGGAAAGGTGACCTTTATCTTTCCCACAAACAGAAGGCCAACCTATAGGGCACAGCGAAACCTGCTTTTGATTTATCCTTGTGCCTCCTTCTGTTTTTAAGATGTGATCTGCTGTATGAGATCTGGTTTTAACAATGTTGCAGTACTGCTAGAGGGAAATAAATTGTTCAAGAAGAGATGTCAGTTTTAAAGTAAAGCAAAGATGCCCACACAGCCCTCTCTTTGGTCAACACTGATACTTCATGCCGTGGGCCTTAACTTGTCAGGGAATATCATAGCCGCTGCATGGCAGAACACGGTAGTGAGAAGGGCAGGCTACAGAAAGCCATCAACGTCTGTTCACAGAGAGCCACTCTTCTCCTGGAACATCACCACTGGAGTGGTCTTACCAGTATTTTCCACACTACATGAGCTGAATGAGGAGGCTTTTTTGTTTTAAAAAGGCTTCTCTTTCAAGGTAGTTTTTCAATTACACCACTGCTAGGAAGATTCATTAGAATCAGGCCATCACCTCTTTTTCTCTTTTGCAGAAAGCACATGTGGGTAGAAAGGAAGGCAACAAAATATGCTCAGCCTAGCTGAATTTTTGCCAAATCACTTTGCAGGGCAAAGAAAACTCATCTACAACCTGCCACAAGAACACTTAGGATCATTAAAGCCCTAAAAAATCTGGTAAGGCAAAAAGGTGAAACATGAAGATGCTAAAGGATTATTATTATTCATAATAACAATGACAACAACAACAACAACAACAATAATAATAATCTAATCAGTTTCATTTTTGACTTGCCAAGATCAAAGAGGCAGAAGAAAGGAAAACTAACTGGATCTTATAATGTATTGTCAGAACTTCATGCTAAATATATTTGTGTCCTCCTGCAAATGTTTCCATTTGTAATTTTAGCAACTAATTAAGGTAAATGTAGCACTTTCAAATGCTACTAACATCAGCACAGCCAGATTCAAAGTTACCAGATTCAAAGTTACAAAGTTTTTGGTAAAGCATAGCACAAAAGAATAACGTAATAATCTACTTGCTTAAAATATAAAAGTTGGTTATTTATTCCTCCAGTATTCTAGCTTTCTCTCAGGGGAAATCTGGAAGTTTTAAATTCATTGATCCTTCGCTTTGCCACTATTCCTTTGACCTTTTAGATATTTTTTGCTTGCTGTCACATTTTTGCTGATTTGTTTTTAAATTATAAGTCTGATTTTAGCTTCATTTTTCTTAAACCACTTGCCACAATCCTCTAGTAAAGTCTGCTCGCAGTTTCATTCTTAAGGCCAACAGAAGATTTACAATATGCTAAACTGGGCAAAAATTCTGTAGTAATCAGCACAATATATTTTATACTCCATCATAATAATTTTTTCTGGCTCCATATCGATATAACTTTTTCTGCTTTTTACAATGGTTTACAACTTAAATAATTTAATACAACAGTTGTTATATTTTTATTGCAAGCTTATAAAACTTGTACCATAAGTCTCTTCCATGCAATATATTAAACAAAGAAATGACAGAGAAGAAGGGGAACTGATGATTACTAAAACTGTAATTCAGTCTCCAAGTTCTGAACGTGTCATAAAGCACTTCTGGCTCACTTGCGTACAGCATATCTTGTCAGCATTCCTCAGATGAACCACCTCTTCATATGCAGTTCTCCTTACCTGTTATTTTAATGTTGATACAGGAAAAATGACAATTTCACATTTCAAGCAATGCACTGATGAAGACCATGGTGGTCGAGAGGAAAGGATCCAGCATAAAGTACGAAGGGGCAGGAATGCCATTGCTAGCTCTGCCACCGAGTTGCTGGAAGTCCTTGGGCAACTTCTTTTGGCTTCAAGAACGTGTACAGAGCTATGCTTTATTTAATTTTGCAAGGGCTCCCAGTGCTGTAAAGACAGGTGTCTCCTTAAGTCTCAGGCAGGACCTTTGTGTTTGATTTTTGCGTTTCTGAGCAACTGCAGTTCTTGATGCTTCATGAAATCAATCTCTGAATTTCATACTTCCATTTTTTAGAATAGAAAAAATACTTTCCTGCCTTTGTGAAATGCTTTGAGATTGCCTGATGAATAATTGTTACTGCCTTAGTACACAGGAGAGCTTATGTAAAAGATGCTGTTTCAATGCATCCCTCAATAAGACTCTTTTAAACTATGTTTTACATTACAGACTCACTTTACACACTTTTACAGACACAGTTCTGTCTACATCTACAAAGTAGGTCACTGTATATCCACAAGAACATACAAGTCTGCGACTTCTAAAACTCCTTTGCTGATAATATACATAAAAATAATAAATATTGATCTAAATGTATGTCAGAAGTAAATTTTACTGAGATGGAAATGCTAATTTATTTCTATTTCTGGAGGAATTATTAATATTTTTGAAACTTAGGATAAAAACTTCAACCAGCTGTGGTACAGATTCTTCATCACCTAGTTCAGTAAACCATCTCTGTGCAAAATGCAACATAGAAACCCTTTTCCTCTATGCTGAGACTTTTAATAGAAAAGAAGGCATCACATATACCTTACAGAGGTAAAACATTGCAGTTTCTAAGGCCAGGCTTGATAAAAAACACCAGAAGACATTTCTGATGGCTTGGCCAAAAAAACCCCCATAATTAATTCCTGTAGAGCATTTAACTGCATAGTCTTAATGCTGCTAATACAAAGTCTCTTTAGCCTAGATGATTAAGATTTCTTAGTAGAAATCACCTTGTGACTCCTAAGAGATCAACATAGCCAGCTGAGAAATAAACTTACAAACTTTTCTGTTTGTCCAAAAAGATGGTAAGAATGCAAATATATGAAAATTAGTTTCTGAATTATGTTGCTATGATTTCAGCCCTTGCCTACATGGGTCACTCACTTTGTACGGTGAAGGACCACAGATGCCTGCATACTCTCTGAGATCTTTTTTTTAATCCAATATTGAATCATGCAATGCCAAAATGAATAACGGAAATAAAAACCAGCATTGGACTCCTAGATTAAGCAGCAAGATTTTTTTTCCTAAAATATAAAGCAAAAAATAAAATTTGGAAGACAGGTATGCTTATGGACTTGAGAAACTTCAAGAAAAGTACCTAGAGGATAGCAACTCAATTTATTTTGACAGCTACCTTTCTCCTCTTTAGTAAATATCTTAGGTATGATATTTACCTTTGTATGTTTGTAAAGATAATTAGATCAAGCCATATGTATTATATGATGGATTTTAAGAAATATATTAAGCTCCTCCACTCCAGAGATGGTTGCTTGCTTGATCAGTTGAATAATGGTTGATAACTGATCAAAAATGTGCTGCATGTAGTGTTCTAATTTCTGTTTATTGCCTATCAAACCTGAAAGCTACCAGTCAGAATATTGTTTCCAATAGAATGAGACAAACTGTGGATGGAGATCCATGAGGCAGCAAAGACGCAAGGGTTGTTGAAGTGTTAGAAACCATGGAAGTACCCAAGAACAGTCACTTAGGAATTAGGGCTTCTTGCCCAAAAAAGGTGGCAGGATCAATAGCCCAACTGCAGTGCACCTACAGCAATGCACACAGCAGGGGCAACAAACAGGAGGAGCTGGAAGCCATTGTGCAGCAGGGAAACTGTGATACTGTTGCAATCACAGAAACGTGGTGGGATGACTTGCACAACTGGAGTGCTGCAATGGATGGCTATAAACCCTTCTGAAGGGATAGGCAAGGAAGGAGAGGCGGAGGGGTAGCCCTGTATGTTAGGGAGTGTTTTGACTGTCTAGAGCTTGATGATGGTCATGAAAGTGTCAAATGTTTATGGGTAAGAATCAGAGGGAAGGCCAACAAGGCAGATAACATGGTGGGAGTTTGTTACAGACCACCCAACCAGGATGAAGAGGCAGATGAAATATTCTATAAGCAGCTGGGAAGTCTCACAATTGCTAGCCCTTGTTCTTGTGGGGGACTTCAACTTACCAGATGTCTGCTGGAAATACAATACAGCAGGGCGGAAAGAGTCTAGGAGGTTCCTGGAGTGTGTGGAAGATAGCTTCCTGACACAGCTGAGAGTGAGCCAACTAGGGAAGGTGCCCCACCGGACCTGTTGTTTGCGAACAGAGAAGGACTTGTGGGTGATGTGATGGTTGGAGGCTGTCTTGGGCACAGCGATCATGAAATGACAGAGATTTCAATTCTCAGAGAAGTAAGGAAGGGGGTCAGCAGACTTGGACTACTTGGACTACTACTACCTTGGACTTCTGGAGGGCAGATTTTGGCCTGTTTCGGAGCCTGGTTGACAGAGTCCCCTGGGAGGCAGTCCTGAAGGGCAAAGGAGTCCAGGAAGGCTGGACATTCTTCAAGGAGGAGATCTTAAAGGTGTAGGAGCAGGCCATCCCTATGTGCCGAAAGATGAGCTGGCAAGGAAGAAGACCGGCCTGCCTGAACAGAGGGCTTTGGCTGGAACTCAGGAAAAAAGGGAGAGTTTATGACCTTTGGAAGAAGGGGCAGGCAACTCAGGAGGACTACAAAGAGGTCGTGAGGTTATGCAGGGAGAAAATTAGAAGGGCAAAATAGTGGGCCCTAGAAGGGCCATAGTGACAAAGGATGAGGAAAACGCTGAGGTACTTAATGCCTTCTTTGCCTCAGTCTTTACTAGTAAGACCAGTTGTCCTCCAGACACCCAGCCCCCGGAGCTGGAAGACAGGGACAGGGAGCAGAATGAAGCCCCCGTAATCCAAGGGGAAATGGTTAGTGACCTGCTACACCACTTAGACACACACAAGTCTATGGGGCCGGATGGGATCCACCCAAGGGTACTGAGGGAGCTGGCAGAAGTGCTCACCAAGCCACTTTCAATCCTTTATCAGCAGTCCTGGCTAACCAGGGAGGTCCCAGTTGACTGGAGGTTAGCAAATGTGACACCCATCTACAAGAAGGGCCAGGAGGAGGATCTGGGGAACTACAGGCCTGTCAGTCTCACCTTGATGCCGGGGAAAATTATGGAGCAGATCACCTTGAGTGCCATCACACAGCATGTACAGAACAAGGAGGTGCTCAGGCCCAGTCAGCATGGGTTTATGAAAGTCAGGTCCTGCTTGACTAACCTGATCTCCTTCTATGACAAGATGACCTGCTTAATGGATGAGGAGAAGGCTGTGGATGTTACCTAGGTAGACTTTAGTAAAGCCTTTGACACCGTTTCCCGCAGCATTCTCCTGGAGAAACCGGCTGCTCATGGCTTGGATGGGTGTACTCTTTGCTGGATCAAAAACTGGCTGGATGGCCGGGCCCAAAGAGTGGTGGTGAATGGAGTTAAATGCAGTTGGCGGCCGGTCACAAGTGGTGTTCCCCAGGGCTGTTGTCCAGTATTGGGGCCAGTTCTCTTTAATATCTTCATCAATGATCTGGACAAGGTGATCAAGTGCACCCTCAGTAAGTTTGCAGATGACACCAAGTTGTGCGAGAGTGTTGATCTGCTTGAGGGTAGGAAGGCTCTACAGAGGGACCTGGACAGGCTGGATCGATGGGCTGGGGCCAATTGTATGAGGTTCAACAAGGCCAAGTGCCAGGTTCTGCACGTGGATCACAACAACCCCATGCAACGCTACAGGCTTGGGGAAGAGCGGCTGGAAAGCTGCCTGACAGAAATGGACCTGGGGGTGTTGGTTGTCAGCCAGCTGAACATGAGCCAGCAGTGTGCCCAGGTGGCCAAGAAAGCCAATAGCATCCTGGCTTATATCAGAAATAGTGTGGCCAGCAGGACTAGGGAGGTGATCATGCTCCTGTACTGGGCACTGGTGAGGCTGCACCTCAAATACTGTGTTCAGTTTTGGGCCCCTCACTACAAGAGAGACATTGAGGTGCTGGAGCGTGTCCAGAGAAGGGCAACGAAGCTGGTGAAGGGTCTAGAGCACAAGTCTTGTGAGGAGCGGCTGAGGGAACTGGGGTTGTTTAGCCTGGAGAAGCAGAGGCTGAGGGGAGACCTTATTGCTCTCTACAACTACCTGAAAGGAGGTTGTAGAGAGGTGGGGGTCGGTCTCTTCTCCCAGGTAACAAGTGGTAGGACGAGAGGGAATGGTCTCAAGTTGCGCCAGGGGAGGTTTAGATTGGATATTAGGAAAAATTTATTCACCGAAAGAGTTGTCAAGGATTAGAACAGGCTGCCCAGGGAAGCGGTCGAGTTACCATTCCTGGAGGTATTTGAAAGACGTGTAGATGTGGTGCTTAGGGACATGACTTAGTGGTGGACTTGGCACTGTCAGGTTTCCAGTTGGACTTGAGTTGGACTCGATCTTATGGGTCTTTTCCAACCTAAATCGTACTATGATTCTATGATAAAGCATTCAATAAGGGTGGGCATATTAGAAAGAAATCATTTGGAAGGCAGGAAAAACTTGTAAGTAATAAACAAGAAAGCATCCTTGTAATTGTAATCACTAACTCCTTAATGCTAGCCTGAACAGATAAATCAAGATCACAAAACGTCTAAAGAATGAGCTAGTTTCCATATGGAAATGTCTAAAAGTCATCCATTACTATTGCTGCTTTTCCATATAGCAGACACTGAAATCAATACGCTGCACTGGTTCAGTAAATTTGTCTCTTAACAAGTTAATAAAACAGTGATCCCCACATAGTGTTTCCATCAAACTTTCATAGAAAAAAATGAGAATATTAAATGCAGTAAGATAGGGAAGATCTGCTCCATTTGCTCTGCAATGATAATCTTTTACAAAAGAGGATTTTTATTATTAATTCTTTGCCTTCTGGGGATATTATAATTTCCTAGAATGTAAAAATGCCTTAAGCACAGCAATTTGCTGAGCTAGACTGAATTTCAGGATGTTTCAAATGAGCTGATAAACAACTGCATAATTAGCAATTATTAGATCAAGACTGTACATTACAGATATACGAGTGAACCAGCCAATGGACAAGCAAGTTTTAGACATTGTTTTTAAAACTATGAGTCAGTGTTATGCTTTGACGTGCATCACAACTTTTCTTTTAAAGAATTAAATACCCTACTGCTTATTTTTTCTTTAGAAATGCAGATTATTCTATCAACCAAATCCTTGGGGTCTTAATCATTGGACACATCCCTCTGTGTATGAATAATGAGGAGTTTACAGGCTGAATATAACTCATGCGCTAAAAGTGATTAGACTAAATTTTTTTTTTCAATTAAATAGTTACAAATCAATTGTATAGGCATGTTAAACTCAAGACCTAGTATATTTCTTAAGGCTTGAATTCTGCAGCTCCTTAATGAAATACATTATTTTACCTTACAAAATAAAGAATGTAATCAGATATACTACAAAAAAGTCAAGTGTAAAATTAATGTAATTTATACTACCACCACATTTTCAAGACCTGGGTATTTGTTACTTATATATATAATTTCCTCAAGCAGTCAGAGAGTGGCTGGGAAATGTGGCAGCTACAGGAGAGAGACAACACTAAGGCTGTTTGAGATGCAGAATAAAGTTACAAGCTGAGTTTTTCTCTAAAAGAATCAGACATGGAACAGTTAGTAGGGCTGATATCTATAGTGACAGCTTTAAGTTTCAGCACAGATCTACAAAAATGATATGTCCATTGAAATGAATGGCACAATTCACACTATTCACAATTATTGTTTTAATTCCGACTTGATTGCATTTGGGAGGACTACTTTACAAGAATGCACAGTGATTCATTAATATTAGTCATGAGTATTATAAACATCATTTTTAAAGCATGAGAATTCAAATTCAAACCCACTGGTTTGCAGTAAGAACAAATTCTGGTTTAAATTTAGGATGGAATTATTCTCATGTAATTTAACAGTTTAAAAGCTAATGAAAAACAGCCCTCTTCCAAAAGATTATTAATCCCATTCTAAAATACACTATAGGATGAAGGGTCCCTTGGAGGTGTCTGTCGCCCAACACAAAGAACCTAGGTCATTAGGTTAAACAAAACAGTTAACTTCTTTTAGGCAGTTAGACAAAATTGATCTTATCCTAGCTTCCAGGCAACTGTGAATTGCGTCACTCTTGTTTATAATAGCAACACGGAATTTAATGGACCTCTGGTTAATTGAGTTATTACTGCAGACGACTTCATTGCATAGTCCCTTACATTAAATGATCGGCTAATCCTTCCTATTCCAAATTCTTCTGGAATGGTTTTCCAGTCTCAGAACACCAGCTTCAAGTGGAAATGTAATCAATGTTCATAAAAGACAGTAATGCTAAAACATAACACTTGTAACAGCAGAACAATTTAGACATACTTTATTTAGAGATATATTACAATCTCTTTGTCTAGTAAACTTTTCCTTGCCACTCCCACTGCTCAGAAGAGTTTAATTTTAAAAAGGTGCAGAATACAGAAGCTTGCCATTCAGTGATTCTAGCTTGGAATAAGTTTTAAAGGAAACAGATTAGCTGCCTAGAAGCAGTTATAATCAGAAAAGCAACTATATAAACTGGAAACTTCTTACTCAGATCTGCTACTTGGTAGTCTGCATTTCCTCTTATCTTTGCAACTGTGCGACCATTTCAAAACCCTTATAAAAGTGATTGGTCTTCACATTTATCATGGCTGCGGGGCTAAATTTAGACTTTAGGCCAGGCTTAATTTTAAGTGTTGAAAACAAAGAAGCTTCCTCTGACAGGTTAATTAAAATAAAGGAAGCTATTTAAATCTGCCCAAGGATATGCATGTCAGTAGTAGTCTTAGTGGCAACATTTGGTGGGCAGTGTGTAGATGAGGTAGGCAAGTGGATGCACCCTAGAAAGTAATTTTTTATGCAGCAAGCACATCATATACATACTGTTAGGTAAGCTATATGCACATATTTTTAGCCCTGAAGAACCAAATTTATCTAAGACTAATATATTGGTTCTGCTCTAGCTAATGTAATTATTAACTAAGGGTCACAAAGTAAACTTTCATCTGCTGTTGTGAAAGTAAGAGGTGCTAACTCAGTGATATATTTCCCTACATTTATAGGATTAATGGCACAGAATCCTTTTGAAGCATCGTGGAACTGGGAGGTGGGGAAAGGGTTGTGGTGGAACAGGATGCCACTTCTTGTATTCTGGGGTTCAACTAAAGAGCTTTAAATAGATGCATGCAGTAGCAGCATGACTGCAGAAGGTCTTGCTTGTAGCCTACAGGGATGTCATAGAAGAGTTAAAGAAAAGCCATTCATATAGCAAGCTACTGAATCTCTGGACTGGGGACACTCGTAGGTGGATTACTATGATCTGCATGGTTTAGAGAGCTCTCTTCTTTCACGCATACTGTCCTCTATATGTATGGGATTCTATGGTGCTGATTTTAATACTGAACTTGTTAATCTGCTTTAGGCAAACGCTAATCAATACAAGAAATGCAAAAAATATTTTAAATTGGGAACAGGATTAAAGAAAATAATTCTGACTCCATTCTAAGTCAATGGTAAAACTAGTAATTTCAGTGAGGTCGTTGTGACCCCAAGACCATACGATAAGGTTTCAACAAGCAGTAAGAAAACAAATACCCCTGATACAAATGAGAGTCTGGCCTAAGTGACCTACTAGTTTGCCCAGCCCCAAACCCTCCTGAAAACTGCTCAAAGTGCTGCAGAGAGGAACTGCACAGGACAGTATAGAGAATGCTGACAACTGGGAATGTTTTCTGGCGCTATACCATCCCAGACGTAGCCGTAATTACCTACAAAAAGAGACTATACTGGCTGGTGGGACATAAAGAAATTAACCTCACATAGCCACCTATGTTAAGAGATCAAAAGAGGACCACCCAGTTGGCAGCCTTTGTTTTTTTTCTGATTTGGTTCAAGATCGATTAACCATCAATTAGAAACAGGTCTTTCAATCCCAACAGTTCTCTGTCACTTTTTGAATCAATGAAAATGTCTTCTAGACAAAGTCAGCTAGCCAGAGCACAGCAAGGCAAAGCTATCCTGCCTCAAGATAACTCCAGGAAAAGAATCACTTCTGTTAAAGGAAATCCATGGTAATTTTACAGAAAGGGTCAATATTAACTCTTTATTTGTTATGAACATCAAAAAAGAAATTATCAGTTGCTTATATACATATAGAATAGTGTCAGACATAAAAAATGCCTGAATGCTGACAATTATGTGCCTTCTCAATATTTTGGACTTACTACATGCTAAGAATTAAATGTTTTTAGCAAGAACCATTTTGAGATTGAGTAGCTTTTCAATTTTTCTTCAAGTACTTGTAAAATTTATATGTTACCCTCACCTAATGCCAATGACTGGCACACTTTTCACATTGCTAGCTTTAGCCTATTATGTTAAGAAAAAAATCAGAGAATATACCCGATGATAGAGAAAGATACAGTTTGCATATGTCTGCACTATACTATGTTTGACATGTCTGTACTAGGAAGGATAATGGAAGTATGACTTTAATATTACTTCTGACAATAAGAAATAAGACTTAAGTGTACGCAATGCAATCACATCACTGACTTTTGATAATGCTCCACTGGTTATGCTACTGTTATTATGAATTCTTAGAGCACAGCCTATATAATTCCATTTTACCAGTACTATTTCATGGGTTTGACTACAGGTCATGTGCATACATTGCTGGTGCTTTACTTGCAAAATGAGTCTTATATATGCAATGTTTGAAAAGGCTGGCCTAAAGCCACAGTATTCTCAAAAATGCTTAATTTTTAGTCTTTGGTCTTTGTCACAGCCACTAAAACCATTTTAATAAGAAAGGCTTCATTCTCTCATAGTAAGGGTAGACTATATATCTTTGTTTATATATAGATTCATTTACTTACATGATATTGAAGTTCCAGTTACTGTGTGACAGGTCAATATCTACCACTTTGAGCACAGCTTTACACATATTATGTAAGCCAAGACCTTTTATTGCTCAACAATATGTCAGCTCAGTAGGATGAAATATTTTCTATAGCAAACACATTGTTAGAAAACAAACCAAACTACTGAATTCAAGCTGTCAAATCAAATGAAATACATGTCCTGTGTGGTCCATGGCATCACATTTAAACCCAATAATAATTTCATTTTTGCAGGACAAGCTGATGTGTTTAATTTCTGTATCAGTTGCTTTTCAGTTTACTGTTCTAACATTACAGCAATGTATTTTTAGAGGTGATATGCTGGAAAGGATACTGTGATTTGATGCAGGCACAGTTCATTAATACTTTTAATTTCTTAAGTTTCAAAAAAGAAGGCAGCTTCTCAGGAAACTACCAGTACTTAAAAGTGGCCATTACACATTGGATTTGTCCTATTCTGACTTTCTCTCTTCAATTTTATGCAATGTTCAATGGAATTTCTCATCTCTCATAAGCATTTCCTGTCTTAGATCCTGGTCACCACTTCTCTCCAGACAGAGTAGACTCTCCTGTGAGGAATAATAAGCCATATTCTTTTTGGAACCACTTTAATTAAATTAGGTACTAGCCAGAATTCTCTGAAGGTGATGAGTAGATTAAAAGGAGAAGGGAGGAATATTGTTCTCAAGAAATAATTTTTTCAGGAAAGCATTTGCCCTTCTGAGCAACTTTGTGTAAATCAGTATCAATATATTGTGTAAGAGACTATTTTATGATTGTATGACTGTTTGCTATATGGACTTTACTGCTTACAGCAGTTAGTAAGTTTCCTTACAAACATTAAGGAAAATAAAAGTACTTTATTTCTCAAGCTTTTTTAAAGACACTGGCTACTTTGAGACCAATTCCTTCCCATTGATTACAAATTATTTCATTTTGTCCCCAAGTCACTTCCTTGTCTTCTTTGTCTCAGTGCATTCTCATTTCCCACTTCCACAGACTATTATTTGAAGGAGGAAAAAGCTCAGTTTAATTAAAAAAAAAAAAGAACCAAATAAAATCAGACTAGAGACAGTGAATAGCCAGAGCCACTACCACAAACTTAACTGTCAGGAGCAAACCATGTTCTTCATCTAAACTTTTAGTTACTAATTCACAAATTATTAGTAAGTTTACTACTTACTGAGCAAAATTAATTCGTGCTAACCTTTAAAGCTATCAGTAATTTTTAATAGCAAACATGCATGCTCTAAATCCAAAACACAATATTCAAATTTCAATAGCCAGTCTTTCTTCGTCCTACTCTGTGGCCACAACATAAATGAAAATATATTTCATTGAACTGTATCTATAAGTAACAGCAAAATTTGCTACCAACAGATAAAATACTACCTATATAATGACGACACAAAGGAACCAAGCCAAGAAAACAGATTTGTCAGAATGATGATGATAAAAACCAAGCTTAGTACATTTCAGCACAGTCAGTCCATATTATTTTTCTTTAAAGCAAAAGGAATTCAAAGAAAGGTGTTAAGATCTGGTTAAGAAATATAAGCTGACAGCAAATTAGGTACCAAGTTTAATTAGAGAACCTATGGCAACTCGAACTGTATATAGGAAAAAAGCAGAGATTAGATCTGAAAGACCCATTAGTCTTTCAGACCCATATGGCACTATTTTCTTTAAAAGATGGTCTGACCTGATGAAAATCCTGACTCCATTAAAGTTGAAGGGAGTTTTCCCACTGACTTAAGTGGAGCCAGGATTTCATGAACTGTGTTCATTTACATCTGTTTACATCGTCTGCTTTTTATGTCTTTTAGCATTTTGGAATCTGCACTCCTGTGCAGAAGGAGAGTAGGCTGGAGAAAATATTTGGCTAGAATTCAGGAGACAAAGGTTCCATTTCTGTCACAGGCTTACAGAGAAAACCTGAATAAGTCACTACCTCCTTCTCTTGTGTCCAGGTTCCTTCTCAGTAAAATTCAGGTGATGATACTAAACTCCTTTCTAAGGTCCCCTGAGATCAAAAGATAAAAAGTGCTACAGCTAGGTATATTTTTTTTTTATTTTTCATCACTAAAAACACTGCTTACTAGATTCCAACAAGACACCAGTATGATATCGCTGAAAGCACAAGATGAAAAACAGAACTGGGAATTTTAGAACCTTCTTTTGCTTAACGAGAATGTGTAAGAAAGAAAAACTAGCTTTTAAGTTGGTAATAGTATCAGCTATTAAAAACATGCTGTATGCAAACACATGACTACTAAGGAAACAGTTGAGGAATAAAAGTGGAAGTCCATAATACCATTAACATGGTTATTAAGAACAAGTCAGAATAGTGGAATCTCTACTTCCAGGTAATTCTTTGTTACAGTAGGTTGTATGTTACCCTGGAAATGTCACTAATGCTGCATTTCATGAATCTTCAACAAGCTCTGCATGGACAGAACACTGAGCAAGATGACAGTCTTTCTTTAATCGCTAACAGTTTGAACTTACTCCAGTAGTTATAATTTTTTTGGTCCACAGCCTGCAGAATGGCTGTAAACTATCTGGCCTTTCATTTTAGCTTCAATCTTGCAATGAAATCTGTGTGAAAGGTTCCCTGTGGCTACAACTTCTATCCACTTCAGCAGAAGGTCATGCTTATGCTTTTAGGGACAATAAAAGGTTTTAGCAAATTTTAGATAAATTCTATTTCTTTCCTGTTCATTACTCAACTTTTTATGAGTTTTATCTAACATAGAATCTGTGATCCATAAAGAAGGCAAGCAACAACAATCACAGTCAAACAGCTTTAAGTCAACCTAGTGAACTAGTCAACTCCAGTTCACAACTACAGGATGAAGCTTGGGGGTTGATCAAGAAAGTTACCTCAAACACCAGATTAAAACACCCGTAGGAGCTTTAAGATCATGAAACAGATTAATGAAGCTAATGCGATTAATTCCAAACATGCAGAAATATTTAGCCTTTAGGAGGAGATAAAGATTCATATCTGGTCAAAGAGCATTTATCAAATGAGCTAACATGGAATTGTCACTTCGCAAATTTAACACTACTAGTAAAACTAACAAGTATTGCTGCAGGAACACCAGCAGTTGTTTTACAAAATTCTGGCTAAGGATTACAGTGTGTCTGCAAGTCTGTTTTTTTAGTGAAGGTGAACAGTTTGGGGGAAGGGTTGTTCCCTGAGAACTGTATCAAGAGCTCTAATGTTGAATCTGATAATTTCAGATGCAAAATGTACTTGTCCCCAATTTCCAGTCTTGCAATTTAACTTGCAGTTATATGAAAATCAAGCAGAGTTTTTTCATTCTTATATAACCTACCCTTTTGCAAGAGAACTATGCATCTCCCATTAGTTTCCTGTGAGGCAATGCATGGCAGAATAATAGATGAGAAACAGTCTGTAAAGTACAAGATTAACAGTATAGGGCCAAAATTTGTTTTTTATTACTTGAAACAGTCTCTCCAAAATAGAATTCTGGTATATTCAAAAATTAGTTTGGAGAACCTTGAACAGTTATTGCCAGTGCCATTCCTATTTTACGAATAGACAGAATGCTTCAAATGCTAGACACTGTGACTAAGAAGAAGCCAAGATGAGTTTGCAGAGCTGCAATCAGATGCAAATAACATTTTGTGTGAAAACTGAAGTATAACATCTTTGAGAGAGACTTCATAATACTAGAAACTTAAAATGGTCTCTAAAATCACTAAGCCTGAATCTCAGCTTAGAAGAGAATAGCTGAAATTTCTTAAAACTTCAGAAAGAAAGTGTCAACAGCCTGCTTAGCCAAATAATTAACACATGAAAAACCCAGAAAACGTTAAGCAGTTCAGCAAGACAAAGGTAAAAAGGAAAGCTTAATACTTAAGCTAAATATAACCACAAAGAGCTTGTATTTACCTACATATAAGCCATAGTTAAAACAGCATGAAGGAAAAGAACTCTGTACTTCAAAATGTCTTCTCTATTCTAACATGATATTAGGATCAATTGACTGACAAGAGGAAAATTTTCTTGGCAGAGAGTCGGGAGCCAGAGGAGATTCATGTGCACCTATACATATATATATGAATATGTATATATACTTTTTTTAGCTGTAAGAATGTTTTCCTACCCCTTCATGTCTAGTCTAATATTCCAAGCTGGGATAAATCAAACTGACTCAGAAAATTATAACAAAAGGAAATATAATATTATATAATCATTTTGGCACCTTTTAAAATATCAGGTTTTACATATTTTTTCCAGTAGAGTTATTAAAATTGAAAGTTCGATAGGTAATAACAAGTGAAGTGCTTTAAATAATATTTCAGCTTTAGTAATAACCGCATCTGAAAGCTGTACATTTTAAGTTTGTAAATGTTATTTTACTGCAGTGTCACAATGAACTTAAAGTAGATGAGAAGCTTTGTATTAGAAAAACTGGATTATTGGAAGTGAAGAATTCACTGTAGGTTATCTTAGGTTTTTAAAAGGAAGGAAATGATACAGTCTAAATCAAGTTTCTCCTGAGCATCTACTCTTACTGGCGTACTTTATCTCTGCATCCTGTCAGGTAACTAACTAAATGTCAGCATTCACTTAATTTGGCTGAGCAGCATGGAAAAGCTTGAAATATCTTTATTTATGTTATGAAAGTGAAATTCCTATCATTTAAGAAAATAATGAAAGAATACAAAGAAAATACCAGTATTTCTAAAAAAATCTATCATGTAGACATAAAAAGCACAAAAAAAAATCTATTATGTTTCTAAACAGGGAAAGGAAAATATTCGTATGCACAACATTCCTGTGCCATGGAAGCTGACCTTTTTTGATAATAATAATTAGTTGCTCAAATAGGTTAATTTCACAGACTGTGTTTCTAAGGGTTAGTTTCACATATAAATTGTGCTTGTGTGGACAATGCAAAATTTTTACATTTCATTTAATTTTCTAATCTTCACTTCTGATTTAAGGTATTGATCACAGTCCTCTGGTTACTGGATACTTAGTTCTTCAGGACTGTTAAAAATTTGTTGTAGGATTTTTATTGTTTCCCTTATAGTCTCTATATGGGGCCACTTCTAGCAGGATAATTTTAGACATACGTTTCAGTTCAGAAAAGCAGATACACATTTATATGGGTGATTAGGTATGTGCATATGTATTGAACTGGTGCCACATTTGCTAGTGCAATTTTCTTAAATACATTAATTTATGTATCTTAAAAATAAATACTATTTCAAATTGGTCAATTTGCGTGATGCATGCACACATACATAAAGAATTTATAATGCTGTACATGTTACTGTCATATTTTGCCCTTTCTTTTAAAGCTGTTTCCCCACTGATGCCAGTATAATCTAATAAAGGATAACATGGTATTTCCTACAGCTCCCACATACTTTCTTAAGTGTTCAATTTCATTTTTTATTCTGAAGGGCTTTCTGAAAAATACGTAATAATAATACACAGCTATTTTGTATCCTAGAGACATGACCAGGATTTACATTACAAACCACATTATCTGTGAGTGTTTTGCAGTAACTAAAACGTAAGTATTTATAATCAAACCATCTTGCTATTCTTCATTGATAACATGAGGTTTACTATAAGAATCGTATAAATAATAGTATTATTTCTCAGTTGATTTTATATAAAGACTAAAAGGCTAAGTTATCATTGCTACAGGTCAAATTTGTGTACCATGAAGTGAATCTACAGAGGTTGCTTCATGTTCTATTTTCACACTAAAAGGTGATGCATCACCAAGAACCTAGAAAAAAGTATTGCATTGCTTTCCTCTTTCTCTCTCATATTTTGCCAAATTTTAAAATGTACGTTACAATATCATGGAATCAACATGAAAGGAGGCTATTCTCTGCAGGGCAAAGCCCTGAATACACACACACACAAAGTCCTGTGTAGGACTGTTTTTATAAGGAGAGGAAAGACAGAACACTAGCTGAAAAACATTAATAAATCACAGATAATTTAAACTCATTAAAAGTTTTTGGTGCTTAAGCATAACATACTTAGAAGGCCATGAGTTTTCTAGGGAATCTGGTGATCTTGCACAAACATGCATTGAAGTCATAGACAAACTGCACAAGATCAGTGACAGAGGGGCAACAATCTAAGTCTACTCAGTCTTAGTGAGCATTTCAAATGGCATTGAGATGTTCTCTTTAATTGAGTGAGCATTTCAAATGGCATTGAGATGTTCTCTTTAATTGAAAAACAGCCCATTATTACAAATTAACAACTAAGCAGCTGTGGTGTATGATGAAAGGTGACACTGTTTTTGTGATGCCTCAACAAATTAAACCCAAACTTTGGACTTTACCATGCAAGCTGTGGCCTATCGTAATCACTGACTTGCATGTTGCTTCAGAAGAAAGTTCCAGTTTGCTTAGGAATCATGGTACCAAGGCAAAGCTGAACTCTCTCCTGCATCAAAGCTGTGCTGCTCTGGCTGCTGACTCTACGCCTACTTTAAATGGAGTCCACGCAGACTCCAATGGCAATGAACAGCACTCAGCACTTCACAGGAGACACCTAAGTACTTCACAGTATCAGAAGCCTAAAAAGGAATGTTTCTTCTTGAGATACCTCTCTTTCTCCTGTTAATACAAAACCTGTTCTTTTTAAAATACTGGCAACAACCAACAGGATGGATGTGTTGCATTTAGGTTGGTGTGAGGACTGTGTGTGATCTATCAAATTTCTTTTGTTTCTGTACCACTATTTTCCTTCTGAAGTGGGGACAAAGAAACATATTAGTGGCTCCTAATTTAAAAAATACACCCAGTAGAATCCAAGCTGTGAATTTCTGTACATGTTTTTGCTTACTACTTCTTGCTACCAATCATATTTTCAGCACAGAAGAACACGTTTTTAAAACAGAAGCTTTGGCTTTATAATCCTGCTTGCTATACTCTGGTTTATGTCAGTCACATATCCTTTTTCTGGATCAAGACTGCTGCCTCTTGATTTTTACATCTTGTTTTGTTGCAGTTGGCTCACTGTGCCTGCCTTCAAGTTTTACTCTTGTATCATGTTTTCCATGACTCAGCCCAAGACATGATTTATGTGGTCCAGAACAAGGGATGAATGGAAGTAAAAAGACAGGGCAAAAAACAGAATAGGAGACTAAAATGGAAGAACAGAAAAGACTAAGCAACTGGTGTACTTTAAGATGAAACCTTGCATTTTCATCTCCCTATTGAAAATGACAGACCAAATTATGCCTTTGAACTGCGTCAACTGTGCTGAAGTTCTTTCCCAGTGATGTTAATAACATAATTTCTGTTAATTTCAATAGATTGGGATTTCATTTCACCTAAAAAGCAAAACCACAGTAGCTAATGATGTTTGATGTCCAGCTTGACTTGGTTTTCAGAGCTCAGATTCTCAGTATTTTCTGAGACTTGGCCTTGTTTTATGTGTCTTGGCATGTTATATATCAGAGCAGGGACCATCCTTTGGATGAACTAGAGACTGCCATCTCTCACTAGAATCGTTCTGGTTCAAATGGGCCAAGGTCTTGCCTCTAATTCCATAGCTCCTCCTGGCCGGTGTGTGATGCTCTTCCATCAACCCCTGGACAGCTTTCATTTGTGTGCCAGAAAAATAAACAAGTCTTCCTATGTTTGGACAAGCATATTTAAGTCTTACTGTCTTGCAGAAAGTGTATTGTTTGCTTTTTTCTCCTAAATGACACAGTGGGAGGCACTGATTGGATATTTTTGAAATGTGTGTTACAATGATTAAGATAATTAATTGAGGGCTCCTAGCCAGCTCAGAGCTAAAAATACACCATCTCTCATAGCAGATCTACTTTAGTATGACATCAATGCACCCTGAAACTGATAAAGTATTTTTAATATAATTACTGACTTTGAATGAGTATGCTTTAAGTGACGAAAACTTCTGAAATGCTTTTCAGCCTGTCTGTAGTATATTCATGAAAAGTGAAACATAAAGAACATGAAAAAAAATGTAAAAGCAATTGTAAGCAATGTGCTTAGAATAATTCCTTCCTAACACCAAACACCAAAATGTTCCTTCCAATTAATACTTGCCAAAGACATTTTTTTAAGCAGCATCATATGGTAAACTTACTGCAGAATAATCATTGTGGCATTAATTTCTGTATCGAGGAAGTATTATGCACCATGTTTCCTATCAAAATGAAATCTTAATATGCTTAAAAAGTTTACAAAACTCCTGCATAAAGTATTTTCAAACAAGTTAAGCCCAGAATGACAAGCAATACTTATAATGAAAGCACTGTTAAACAGCTGAGGTTTCTGTTTCAAAATTTTTAAAGGGTCAAAATTTTAAGTGGTTTGCATACTATCACAGCTAAAAACAATCACAAGAAAAAAATTAATTTAGAAGAAAAGTAAAATTAAAAAAGCCTAATCTAAAGATAGAAATCCTGATTGTTTCTGTTGCTGTTATAGTTTGAGTGACCCAAATACTTGATTAAATCACAGCAGGTAAGTTACGCTACGTGACATAAAACAAAAGAATTCGAAGTACATTCTATGTAGTTAATACAAAGGAAAAATAGAGTAATCAGCTAAATTAGAATATATTTATCTTCATGTATGTAATTGTAGAAAATGCCTTAGGCTGGCTTCAATTAGTCATGCTTTTCATAAAAGTCTGGAAATGACAAGATCCCTTGACAATTCTAAAACGATGAAGTTAAGCCCAGCAGAAGAGCAATCTCAAACCAGATTTGATCTCAGACTCCTTTCTGGAACAAGGCATGCATTTCAATGAACTATTCTTCTTCAGGGCTCTACTTACCTATTCTTACTATTGTGCTGCCTCTAAACAGCACCTCATTTTGAGAGTGGCTGAGCATCTGTAACTTCAGCTAAGAACTTCAGGAGAATAAAGCTCTATAATTTTGCCATCTTGTGTGAAGTTACCAAGTCACTTAATCCTTCTGTGCCACAAACTGGAAGCTGCGTGTATATCTCAAACAGATTTACATCCATAGCATCAGTATATGGATGTCATATTGTTGAGAGTAAAATAGGTGAGATACTGTTATTTTTCTTACATCTAATTTCACCCCATTATCTGGTATACTGACTCATACATTCCTGGCAGGATGATTAAAGACAAATCACTACTCTAAATATCAGAAACAGCAATCCTCAACACACTCATTTTTTTTTCTTCCAGCAATATTACTATTAGGTGAAGAGAATTAATTTTGATTTTCAAAGTTCATAAAGTCTTTATCTCCTGATGAGCAAAAGTTTTGAACAGTTTTGAACTTCTCTAGAGGTTTAAAAGTTGTAAATTTTACAGCTTGCAAAAAATTATTTTTAAATTATTTTCCAAATCCTACTAAAACCTGGTTAAATTAGATTTAGTCCCCCTATCAAATGGTATAACCATCTACTAATGTGTTTAAATGAAGAAAACAAAGGGTTTTCCAGTTGAAGATATGACATTACTGATGACATAAGTTATTTAACTTTGTAACAGGATTCCTCATCCTCAGGTGTCTCAATCATTATCAAATGAATTAGACTCTGGAAACACATTGGCTTTACATTGTCGTAAGAAATATGTGCAGAGATATCACAGCCCAATGATAATTCTAATTCTGAGCTTGTATGAGTTCTGTCAAGATAAAGAGATGGAAATAAAAAAGGACAAATGTGCACACTATAGAGAAATGAGTTAAAAAAAAAAAACAAAAACCCAAAGATTCCAGACACTTCTGAAGAAACATTTCTCTTTCAAAGATATACTCCAATAGGAAAAACTTGCTTGTTGGTTTCAGTAATTATTACTCAAGTAAGGAGTGGTAGTCATCTTCTGTAAGACTATGGAGTATTAACGACAGACAGAAATAAACTTTTTATTTTCCAGAATCTGCAGTTAAATGCCGCTCTTTTTGGACAATTCATTGTAATTTAATAAGAATATGGAATCATGGAATAATTTTGGGAATCAGAGAATAATTTTGGTTGGTAAGGTTCTCTGGAAATCATATACTCCAACCTCCCTCACGCTCAGAGCAGGGGTAACTTTAGACATTAGACCAGTTTGCTGAGGCCCTTGTGCAGTCAGGTTTTGAAGACCTCCAAGGTGGAGGTTCCACAGCCTCTGGGCAGCCTGCATCAGCATGCAACCACTCTTGTGGAGAAAAATTCATTCCTTGTGTCCAGCTGGAATCTCTCCTGTGGCACCTTGTGACTGTTGCTCCTTGTCCTTTTCTGGCACCTCTCTGAAAAAATCCTGTCTCCTTCTCTGCAATGCCTGTTAAGGTAAGCGAAGACTGCAATTTGGTTCCTCCATAGCCTTCTCTTCCCTAGCTGGAACAAAGCCAGTTCCTTCAGTCTTTTCTTGTACGTTCTATATGCCACTCACCTGATCTTTTATTTTAGTGGCTCTTCTCTGGACTTTCTCCAGTTTGATGATCTCTTTCTCTTATTATCCTATCCTAGTATGCCAGGTGTGCCAGCCCACCTCCCTCAACCTGCTGGCTACACTCTTGCCATTCAGAAATAATGTAGAAAGAGAAGGATTGTTCTAATTTGTTACAATGGAAAAAATTTACCTGTTCTCCAATTATCCAATGTTGATACTCTAGACTTAACAGTGCGAGTAGAAAAGAAGTGCTTTCAGTGTCAATGAATTAATGCTGTTGGAGCTCTGGAGTACTAATGGAGTACAAAGGTGTTTCATCACTTTTCACTCTGCACAATAAATAATCCTTGTGTCCGTGCTGTTCCTGGGCTTCAGGAAGGTAGCTTCTTTGTCTTCCATTACCCATACGGACAAAAGATAAGATCCAGGCTATTAAAGCAAACCATGCCCACAGAATCCTCTTCTCATACTGTTAAGTTTCTGCCTGCATTTGTGGTTTGAATTAGGGCATTATTTCAATTTCTTTTTTTTGCTTCACATCTTTGTAAAGAATTATTCCATGCCATTAGATAACAAGAAGGTCTTATCTGTCTCCAAGCAAATGGCCAAACTTTTCAGAAAACCTCAAAGACTGTTCAGATGCATTGCTGAGAGACTGCTGACAGCTGAATTTGATACCTGATATATTGAACAGATATTTCTGGACAGAGAAGAGAAGATTCCATGTCCTACTGCTTGCAGGACAGAGGATTTCCACAGGGCTGACACTGGAAGAGTTTTTCAAAAGGAATTTAAGCCATTGACCATTTGCCTCTTATACTTATTAGAGCCCTTAAAAGTCAGATTTTCAGCAGCTGCTTATCTCTATGAAAAGTCCCAACAAGGAAAGCTAAGCATGACTTCTGATAGTCAAGGGATCTGACTAGAGGAAAGCTTTGAGGTAAGATTTATTGATGGTTTTGGCTATCAGTCAGTGCTAGTTCTGACACCCGGCCTTTCCTCTTTCTATCCAAGACTGATGCCCATTACTGCTCTGAGCAGGTAGACCAAGCAATGGGGAGACTTCAATATCAGAACTGCAGTTGTGAGGGCAATTTCTGGAGAGTGGACTCAGCAGAATAGCCCAAGCCAAGGAAATAATGATCTCGTGATGCATCCAAAAGCTTTAGGAAACTGGAAGAGAAAAAAGCACCACGGGAATAAATATTTGTCAGCTTCTTACACATATTGCCAGGGCAGGAAAATTTCCAGCCTCAAATACTTGACTTCACATGTGAACTGTCACTAAACAGTACAAGGGGAAAGGAAGTTTGCAGTCATAGTTTATTTAGGTTTATTGTCAAACCTAATAATTTGACAGTTGGTAGATATAATACTCATTTTCCAGGCCATTGATATTAGCAGTGCTAAAAATCCTTGATTTCTCTAGATGAAAAATACTGAAGTACAGCTTCTGTCAATCAGCAATACTTTCAAAGGGGGCTAGGAAAAGTTATCAGAGAAGAAGATTGAACTAGTTCTTCTTAGTGCAGAGGTTATGTCACAGAATGACTGACAACGGTCAGCCAGCCAACGATCATTCGACCCTCCTGTGGATCCATTCGATGGGACAGCAGACACATTGAACCAACCCAGGAACCCCCCCAGGAACCTACTCATTCATCTTCCTGCTACCGTTAGAGTGTTGTTATTTATATTGTTATTGGTTGGAAATGTAACTCTGTACACAGTTCTTCCTTGCAAAATTCACTCTTTTCTTTCATTGGACTATTTCTTAGGTCTGCTAGACAAAGAGCAAATGGTAAGCATTTTGGTACTAAAGAAGAGGAAAAACAAAAGACAGTCTAGTCATGCCAAAGGTCCATCTAGTGCAGTATTATGTTTCAAGCAATGGTCCTAAATAAATATCTAGAATGAGTAATAACAAGGGAAGTAGGTATGGTATTATCCCCAGTTCACTTTCAGCCTACAATTATTTTAAGATCAGTGCACTCCCTAAGTCAGATGTAATTTCACTGGTTTAAACATCATCATAGTTTTTTTTTTTCACTTATAAATAAAAAGTAATGTAGAGAGGGATCTGTACAAATGATGCAGAGGTTTCTAGAAATCTAAGTTCTTTCAATGTTTATTGATTTAGAATTGCAGAATTGGTGCCAAAATGTGGGCATGTTGAAACAGTCTCAGAGAAAAACTTCCTATGTAATTGTAAACCGTAATCTGTGATGTGTCTTTAAAAACTGAGTTTGTCACAAATGGTTTCTGGATAGATAGACAGATCATATATGCCTCGGATATTAAACACCAGATGATCCAAATTTGGCAATAATTGCATGCCTGATGTTATTGTTATAAGATCCTTTATAGTTGTTCTCTGTCAACAAAGCACTAAACAAAGTTTCTCAAAATTAATTTTGACATTGTAGTAGGACGTTTGTACTTTATGCATTTTATGCACATACACAGACACTTATGCATATACGGATAGACCATGTATACGTACACCTGTCTAGAAGATACCAGTTTTCCAGAAGAATGTTAATTTGTTCAGACTCCTTGTAGAGCTAATTATCAAAATTACCCCTTCCGATTCAATTACAGAATAGATTGGGTTCTCATTCCATAAGTTTCTTTACATCTATTCTCTTAAGATATTCACCTTATAGCCTATTGCTTTTAACAAATTCCAGTGTTTATTGAGAGAACTTATTAACTAACATCAAGCAGCAAAGCCACTGCCTGGATCACCAAAAAAATGTCTAGCATCTTCCAAACTGATTATGTGAGGCAAGCAAATCAGTTTTTGATATGTTAGCAAACTGAGAATATTTTTCTTTATAATCTATGACTTTCTCTACAAAAAGTCTGTTTTCTGACAGGTCCATTCTGCCCTACAGGTCACTACATGTAAATCTTCAACAAGAAAATTAAAAAGTCCATACAAATAATTCATTTGGTGAAGAGCTTGGGAGCACTTCAACATAATGTGAAAACATGATAGGAGGGATAGAGTAGCCTATAAATGTATCTTAGATTTTAGTGGCAAAAATTCTGAAAGAAATACGAAGTTGTACTCAGTAGCTTTAAAACAACCTTACCAATATATTGCTAGTGTTCTGCATCAAGAGTAAAAGGTGTATGTTCTGGATCAATCTTGGGTCAAGCAATTAAAGAATTCATTTCCATTTAAAGTTTTAGCCAAGATTTTTATGTATGACTGTGCAATACATAACCTTTAGATGTCACATGCTGTCCACTTTGAATAAGGACAAGTTCTAATTTTGCTACCTGGCCTTGGCACCGAGTGCTTGAATTTTTCTCAATCTAGTATCTGTGCTCTTAAAAAAGAAATTTCCCATCCTAAAGGACAGAAGGCCACTGCTCTAAAGTATGATCTAATATATCTTAAGCTGCCTCACAGGCATAAAACACTTTCCTATGCAAATTCAGTCAAGACGCAACATTACTATTAAAACAATTTCTCCATGTCTTTGATAGCAAACAAAAAAATCCTTTCCTTATATGTGATGATGTGAGATATTGTGCTAAAAATACGTATACAGTGACTTGCAGTAGATAAAATAACAGCACAACCTTGAAAACTGATACAAAAAGTTTAGAATTTCAGCATGTTAACAGTAATTTAGTATATCAGTTCTCTTGACTGGATAGTTTGGGTAGCAAAAGCAAGATTGCAAAGCCACCTCTGTGGCTCAAGACCAAATTTAGCTACTTTTACCCTTTTAAAATGTCATTTCAAACACACTCATGAATCACATCAGTATTTCCTAATTGCTTATGTATATTATAATCTGATTCATTTCCCAAGTACTAATTTAACCATTTATTATTTAATATTTTATTTTTTTTTGAGCAGCAGCAGTGTAGGTTTGCTGCTTGAACTATTATACTTGGCAAATTCTTTGTTTTCTTAACAGGAAACCCAAGAAATTTAAAGTGAAATTTTCGTCTTCTTTCAGGTTGGCCACTGTTCTCACATTTTCCATATAGCCTAAATTAATAGAATTTGGTAGAAAAACAAGTTCAATTTTTACAGCCTATTTCAGACAGCATAATGATAATTAAAAAATTTTTTGTTTGGCCAATTTATATATATTAGTCACAACTACTTCATTAGTCAGTGATTGCAAAGCTTGATTTCAAAAGGACCAACATTAAAAATTATCAACACTTATGTACCTGCTTCATTGTTACTCAGCAAACAGTTCTTAATGACTGTTTAGTTTCTACTCACATGAGCAGTTCTCCATGACTGCTGCATAAATACCAATTACTCACATGAGAACATGTAGGCCTGCGTACAAATGTTTGGAGGTTGAGATTCCAGCTGTCCCCATGGGAAATTGTTTCCCAGTGTATAAGGGCATATCCATCAAGAAAGTTAAGTTGAAATAAATTCCCAGTGTGAATTTAAAGTGCATTAATTAAAGAATATTAAACGCACATGGACATGTGTTATTAAGAAAATGCATCTTGGTATCTTCACTTGATCTTCTTCCACTTCTCTTAGATTTACACTACATAATGTATATCTACCAGTACTGGAAACTGTGTGTTTTGGAAAACATCTGGAAAATGTGTTGATAATGCAGTATTTTAATAAATGGAATACTTTAAATCTTATCAGATGGAAAATCTTTAGTTTAAAACCAGTATGTTGTACATGCATCAGGGAGTTACTATGTCAGTGCAAGGACTCCTAACTGAGTGCCTAATCACCAGGGCTTCTCTTTCAACAGAAGAAACAGTCCCATTTCAAGCAAGATTTTCTGTAGTCCAGTTGAACTATACTCAACCCATATTAGAATTTTTTTTAAACTCTAGTATCATTGAAACTTGATAAACACATAAGTACTAAGAGCCTTTTAGTCCTAAGCATTTACAGAGTAAAGCCACATTTAAAACTAATTATATATTCATTTTAATGCTGCTACCAGACTGTCTTTCTGTTCCTGTTCTCTTTTGCCTTTTTATATTCCACTTCATTTTTTCTATAGTATTAAAAAAGGATTATGTAATATGATGTTCTGGTGAATGCAGGACCTTTTCTACTCCCTAATAAATATTCAAAAATATTTTGCATACATCCTGTGAACAAGGCTTGTGAAATCATAATGGGATGACTTATGAACATTCATCTTTCCTATACTGAAGTATAATCTAGTCAACTGGATGGTATAGCAAATCGTCCTGACACGTTTATATTAATGCATATTTAAATGAGAATAAGAAAGAAATAGTCAAATTTATGTTAAAGACTTCTAAAGGCTTAACAGCATCTTACTAAGTATATATGTCAGCTTAATCTAATCCTCCCACTTCTAACACGTTCTGTGGTCTCAGCATGGTGCCCATAATGCTCTCGTGTGTTATGAGGGATTGCCTCTGAGAAGTTCACCATCAGTACTACACTTTGTTCAATAAAACTTTACATCTGGTCTTAGGATGACAGAAAGCTATCTGTCTCACATTTGCATTACAAACCTTTAGCTTCTTTTGACATCAGTAACACCAGCTATAATAATTTCCAATAACCTGTCACAATATGCAGAGTATACGTATTCCTGGTTCTCATCTTCTGTGTCAGGTACAAACAAATTTCTGCAATTTATTTGGACAGTTTTAAATAAAAGACAATTTCTTTGCACCAAAAAAGCACTCATCTAATCAGAGGCTCATTTGAGAAGATCTGTGGCAGTATTTCCTCCTTTCACTCCAATGATTTTAAGTTCTAATCAGAAAAAAGTACCTTTATTCTTTTCCATGCTTTTGCTAGAGGAGACAATACATTGCAATTCAAGATCTTACAAGAATTATTGAAGACTATTTGCTAATCTTATGACATGATGGAAGTCCACCTGAAATCCGCTAAGACTGGAACAGTTATCTGCTCAACCATCTCTCTTGATTTCTGAGACATGATAATTTCTGTCTGTTCCATTATAAATACATCCGTCTGATGTGTTTCACATTAAAAATATTTGAATAGCAGTGTCTAGCATCCCCTGCTATGTTATTAATACTATCTTTCCTCAGCAGACAATGCATCTGATGGTAGTTGAAGACTCCAAAGGGACATACCTACTTGTGGGATTAACAATGTCTAACACGTGTCGGAGATCAAACATGTCACTAACGAATCATCATACAGATGGTTAGCAACCAGCACTACCTGAGCTGAATTAATAAATGGCAACTGAAAAACTGCTCTCTCAGTATCATTTGTGTTCTGGCAGCCACATCAAGGAAACAATATTTTTTAAAAGTCTGTATATTAGGCCTGCAGATTTTCAAGTCAAGATCAGTACATTTCTGCTTTATCCTGTGTCCTAGTAAAATGCTATTCTGTGTTTGAAAGACAGTTTTACCAACTATCTGATCAGTAGCTGTCATGGTTTAACCCCAGACAACAACTAAGCCCCACACAGCCACTCGCTCACTCCACCCCAGTGGGATGGGGGAGAGAATCAGAAGAGTAAATTGAGAAAACTTGTGGGTTGAGATAGAGGCAGTTTAACAGGGAAAGCAAAAGCTGCACACACAAGCAAAGCAAAGCAAGGAATTCATTCACTCCTTCCCATGGGCAGGCAGGTGTTCAGCCATCTCCAGGAAAGCAGGGCTCCATCACACATAACAGTGACTTGGGAAGACAAACGCCATCACTCCTAATGTCCCCCCCTTCCTTCTTCTTCCCCCAGCTTTATATGCTGAGCATGATGCCATATGGTATGGAATAATCCTTTGGTCAGCTGGGGTCAGCTGTCCCGGCTGTGTCCCCTCCCAACTCCTTGTGCCCCCCCAGCCTCCTCGCTGGTGGGGTGGGGTGAGGAGCAGAAAAGGCCTTGACTCTGTGTAAGCACTGCTCAGCAATAATGAAAACATCCCTGTATTATCAACACTGTTTTCAGCACAAATCCAAAACATAGCCCCATACTAGCTGCTATGAAGAAAATTAACTCTATTCCAGCCAAAATCAGCACAGTAGCATAAGTAAATTCTGATACCTACCTAGACATACACTCTGCAACAGAAAGTAACCTTTGGAGGTAGTAGAAATCACCACAGAGACATCCAAATACTCAAAATATCTCAGGGCAAGTCTACAGAGACAGGTATGAGCAAGTTTTGGCTGTGCTCAGAGCTGACAAGACACAAACCAGTGCTGTTTTGGAAGCCAGTACTGTTCCCTTTTGTGACTTGCCACATTCCGATTCGTGCATTCTGTAAGTAGAGCAAGCTTATTTGAACTTGCCTAAAATATGTGTGTTTCGAATTCTATTCAGGTAATGAATTACACTTCTGGGTAATGTAAAACCTGTGGTTTTTTCTCCCTTGGTCCTGAATCCAGATTTAGGAAAAGGGCTGGCAAGTTAATGGGCTGTTCTAGATGAAACATGAGGACCACCTTAAGGTTCAAGAGGAAAACAGGAATACACTATGAGAAACTGGAAGAAGCTGTGGTAATCAGAACTTAACAATCTCTAACCCATTCGGCTGGTTTTATAGGCAGGTTAAAATATGGGATTCAAAAGAAAGACCTGATACTAGTTCTGGTGTATTACATCTGGGAAAGTTCTGGTATATTACATCTGTGAAGCACACTAAAGGACACACACATTTGCAGTAGTTCTGCCAGTCAAAACTAAAGACTGCCAATAGTAACTGAGAAGATAAAACACAGACTATGTCATCTTGCTTATGGACACTGTCTAGGGGATACTGAAATGAATGGCAACATCTTGGAGACCTTATACAATGCTTTTTTAACTGAGAGTTAATATATATGTGTGAGTACATTTTAAATTATGAGAAGTATAATTATAATAATAGTACAAAAGACAGTCAAGGACATCGTTCAGTAATATGCTTCATCCTTTGGAAAGCTGAGGAGGCTTCACTGGAGACCATATGCCTTTCAACGCTCCAAGGACTCATATTAGCAGAACACTTAAATATGTCCCTGTATCTTAACAATATACTAAAAATTAGTTTTCTGATTCTGAATCAGAAACAGTATATATATGTCTTATATCAGATTGAAACTATCAGTAAGCCACACTTCAGCAACAACCATATTCATTTGAGAAATTATTTTCAAATATATAGCATATTTCTTCTTCCCATTACATGAACTTCCTGGAAATTTTTCCTATGTAGAAAAAAGTTATTTTAAAATTCTTCATCAATGAATTAGTGCTACTTGTAAATTTAATGTATTCTATACATTCTACAGATTTGCAAGACTGTATTTCTTACCAGTGGGGATAATGATAAAATTGCTATAATGACAGGAATTATTACGACAGTGCAGAGATCTGAACACAACCAGAATGAATATATGACAATCACAACAAATCTTTCTATGTCTATGCCATTGGTAGTACAACATGAATGGAATTGAATCAAATTTTTATGCGCACAATTTATACATTATATTGAGCAATATATTTAATAAAGCAAATTAAATTTATTTGGAAATAATTATTCTATGGCCTGAGAAATACCAGAAAGAGAGCAGGCAAAACGGTAACGTTAATCCCATGCCAGGAACATGTTTTATCAGGTTTCCTTTTAGCTCTTAAACAAGATGTAGTAAAAACAACAACATTCTGTCAGGCTATATGTTCATTCCTTGCTTCCTGGATTAAATATGCTTATTCTATGCCACATTTTTATAGCTTTCAATTCCTGTACTTTAAATCTATTAAACAATGTCAAGTTGAATTTTCTTCCAAAACTGCTGCAGGTTAAGAAAAAAAAAAAATAGGACAGTAGAATATTTGAGGGCTAACATTTATGTCAGCTAATTAATATGGATCAGTTGTGGTCTGCAAGGATTTTTAAAGTGCATGCATGTTGGAGATAAATATAGACTAAGGATCTGATTTTATTCCTTCTCAAATTGATAATAAAGCCTTACTGACTTCAATACAAGTATAGTCTACCAGTTTTGTAGGCCTGACAGATAAAATAAGGTTTTGTGCTCTTGCATAATGTTAGTTGTCCCAAATTAAGCATATCCAAAAATACAGATATACAACATAAGAAATAAATTATAGTTGCAACATTATATTTATTGTTCTGTATTCTCTTTACTTGGTAAGGGAATAAGATTTTGAAAAAACAAACATTGGGAAAAAACAGTAAATTTGTTTAGTTAGCAAGTTCTATTTAAAGAAATTGGTAAGAAATCAGCCCATGTTCAAAACCGGACACCCTCTAATCTAGAGGATACAACACCATTTCCTTGTTTTAAAACATTAATATTTCATTATTTATTCTCAAAAGAGTGGCTGTTAGCACACAGAATTTGGTTATTTGAACATAGTTCTACATCATAACAAAAATAGGCTACCAAATGGACAACTGTTCAAAGACTTCTATGCAAAAGATTCATTCTCCCTATGTTTGACACTGAGGTGGCTGGATTTCTCAGCAAATTCTCTTTCATGGAATCAAAGAATAACTCAGATTGGAGCGAGATCGTCTAATCCAACCTCCTACTCAAAGTCAGGACAGCTGTGAGATCAGAACAAGTAATCCAAGGCTTTATCCTGTTCGGACTTCAAAACGTCCAAGAATAGAGCCTTTTTATATGAGAAGCATGCCTGGTAACCAGATAAAGAACAAACATATCTTACTGATAGAATCATAGAATAGTTTAGGTTGGAAAAGACCTTTAAGATCATCGAGTCCAACTCTTAGTCTAGCACTGCCAAGCCCACCACTAAACCATGTCCATAAGCGCCACATCTACATGTCTTTCAAATACCTCCAGGGATGGTGACTCAACGACTTCCCTGGGCAGCCTGTTCTAATCCTTGACAACTCTTTCGGTGAAGAAATTTTTCCTAATATCCAATCTAAACCTCCTCTAGTGCAACTTGAGGCCATTTCCTCTCGTCCTACCACTTGTTACCTGGGACAAGAGACCGACCCCCACCTCACTACAACCTCCTTTCAGGTAGTTGTAGAGAGCGATAAGGTCTCCCCTCAGCCTGCTTTTCTCCAGGCTAAACAACCCCACTTCCCTCAGCCGCTCCTCACAAGACTTGTGCTCTAGACCCTTCACCAGCTTCGTTGCCCTTCTCTGGACACGCTCCAGCACCTCAATTTCTCCCTTGTAGTGAGGGGCCCAAAACTGAACACAGTATTCGAGGTGCGGCCTCACCAGTGCTGAGTACAGGGGGACGATCACTTCCCTAGTCCTGCTGGCCACACTATTTCTGATATAAGCCAGGCTGCTATTGACCTTCTTGGCCACCTATCCTTGAAAGGCACTTCTAAAATGTCTTCTTCCAATTAAACCTTATGTAGAAGTAAACAAAAATTACCTTATGCTTAGTATTAACACCTGGTTTATGTCATCATAAGTCTTACCTGTTTGTAGTATTTCAGCATCAAAGACATCGTCCTTGAAGAAAGCTCTAAAAGACAAAGGACTTGCACTGCAGTCTTCTGAAAGTTTCTCAACAGCTTGTCTAAACATAGCAACTAAGTCATGAAGAGGTCCATCTAAATCAAGCTGAGAAGTGGATGGTGAAATCAAGCTCAGACGTACAGAGATTGATGCACAAGATGCAGAACTAGACTCCACAGATTCACACTCAATTTGGAAGCCCTCTGACAACATCTTCATTGCAAAATGTTTTCTTTGGAATGGATCATCAACTACTGCAACAACATGCCATTCAATGGCAGCATCTCTGGGTAGGTGAGATATTACAACCACAGCAAGCAACCCACACACTGCAGTTACATCATGATATGTCTCTGAATCTTCAACCTAAAAGATAAAAAAAATATTGTGCATATTAGAGCGCTGGTGGAAATTAATTTTGCTCATATTCAGCTGATATATTAAAAAAAGTATGTGCAGTACAGTTATTTCATGGAGACTGTTCTTCCCCTAAACTTTCCTTCTTATTGAAAAGTCATCTTGAGCAATTACGAATTTGTCTGCCAGTTAATATCTGCTCATTTTTGCAATCTCAAACTACTACTATGCCTGTACCATTTAAAAAATGCTGATCATAATGTATTTTGCACTCATTTTGCAATAAAAAACCAGTCTTTTTGTATACAGTAACTTTTCTCCGTACCAATGGTCTTTGAAGAATAGAAATGGTGGGAACTACCGAAACGAGTTAGTAAAGCATGTAAGATTTATTTTAGAAATTGGAGTGCTAAAGATACAGTTCAGATACAGCAAAGATACAGTTCAGATAGTTCTGAACAGCAGAATGATCTTGAACAAACCCTCTTAGAAGATAAAATGTGTTTTCTTAATAGCAGAGCTAATTTAGAAAGTATATTTAAATTGTTTTCACATCAACCAGCACATCCAATTAGCTAACTTGGTAAGCTAACTCTGAGTAATGGAGTTCCTTTTCTTCTGATGGTATTAAAGGGGGACGGGCTTTCTGCTTACTTCTTTGTAAAAATGTTAGTATAAATTGCACTGTAGCATGTTAACAGGTATAGGAAGTGAATATAATGTTTCAAAATACTGAAACACTTTTTCATGAGACAGAGGAAGAAATTGTGAATTTGTAGCCATTTCAACCCAAATTAATTGTACCTATGTGCATTAAATAGCATTACCTTTGAATCTTAACAAACCTAAGATGAGTTCATAAAAGAATTATCTTGTCCCTGTATTGTTCCTATGTATTCAGTCCTTTTTCATCTGAATACAAACAAAAACAACCTTAGAGCTTTAAACTAGGAACAATACACTGCGGTGGATTGACTCCATCCAGTAGCTAAACACCTTACAGTTGCTTGCTGACTCCTTCCCTCCCCAATGGCACAGGTGAGAAAACTTGTGGACCAAGATAAAGATGGTTTAATAAGTGAAGAAAAAAGGAAGAAGAAAGGAGAAAAAACAAGCGATGCAAAGGCTATTACTCAACACCTCCCCACCAGCAGACTGATACCCAGCTAGACTGTGAGCAATGGCTATCCTCCCAAAGACCTCTCTCCATAGTTTTTATGGCTGAATATGATGCTATATGGTATGGGATATCCCCTTGGTCAGTTGGGGTCAGCTGTCCCAGCTGTGTCGCCTCCCAGCTTCTTGTGCACCCCCAGCCTACCTGCCGGGGGGGTGGGGTGACAGAGAAGGCCTTGACGCTGTGTAAGCACTGCTCAGCAATAGCTAAAAACCCTGGTGCGTTATCAAGGCTGTTTTGGTCACAAATCCAAACCATAGCACCATACAGGTTGCTATGAAGAAAGTTAACTCCATCCTAGCCAAAACCAGTACACACATTCAGGTCTGCTGTTACCTTATTTTTAAATGCATATATTCATACTCCTATTATGTATACAACAAGGTCTATTTATGGAGAGGAACCCCATTTTATGATATACATACTCTCAAAAAGTATAAATTTACATTAACTTATTATCTCTCTGAACACACTTTTTTTTTTTTTAACAACTGTTCAAATAGTTGAACAGTTGAAATGCTTATTCTGGCCAGCAGATTTTTTTTTTTTTCTTATTTTTTCCTCCATTTTTATGGAGACACAATATATTAAGCATTTTTAATATTAGTGACTTACACCATCTTCTTTGTGTACACAGATAGTAACTTTTTTATATACCAATTTGCTTACACCGCAGTATATACTGGTAATATTGTCCATTGCCTGACCTCTGAAAGGAAAAATAATAACAAGACAAACCTGTCATTTTGCCTGAAGTCGATAAGGCCATATAACTCACAGTACGTTCAATTCACAAACTCAATTTTCATCCACTCGCTCTCAACTTTGAGAGGAAGAAATAATGACAGGTTACAGGCACTTTATTTCAAAATTCACTCACAAAGTTATTGACAAGCATTTTGCACAGAATATCTTTGATGCTTGACCCTCGTGAGCTGTTTACATGAAAAATGCACTTACTTCTATATTAACGATAGTGGAGTCTAATTCTATACCAAACGTAGCAATTGCTTTAGCATTTCTGTTTTTGATATGGGAACAAAAATAGGGATAATTTGTCTCAAATTGCAGTCATTTCAGTCATAATAAAATCTCACTGAGTACTGTTTGCTTTCAGTACTTTCATTAGGCTAGCTGGGGCTGTTATTAAGGTACCAACACATAAATGTTATATTAGCACTTAACAGGAGGAGCACAGTATTCTCCTCTAGGAGATGAATTCTAACCTTGTCAATATAATTCTGCTCTGAGTGCTGTAAAACAGTTTGAAAAGATGAAATACTAGAGCTTTGCACTGAGGAAAAAAAAAGTCATGCTCATTCAGGCTTAAAGGCCACTTTGCTGGCCCAAGGTGCTGAGGTACTGTTTAGAAAAAAAGTCTAAAGAAGCTCTCTCAGGTCACATCAAGCACTAAGACAAAAGTTTCTACTTCCCTGTACTTGTCTTAGGTTGTTAAATCAATTACTCACTATTTCTGCTTGCCTTCAGCTGCCATTTAGAATATGAAGAACTACATGAAAATTAAGGCCAGGAGAAAGTACATTTCCAAATTTAACAAATGAGAATTATTCTGAGTGAAAGACTACTCATGGTGCACCTGACCAGTACCATAGCACTCATAACCTTTAACTTTAGAGTTTGCACAAAGCACAACTGATGGAGCTACTGGGGACTAATAATCTTTCATCAGCTGCTACAGAATCTTACAGAAATACTTCTAACAATGACCTCTCCTGACTTATTTTCAAGAAATCGCTGACATTTGTGTTGTACATGGATGCTGCATTTATGAGTTACCTTTCAGAAATTTACAACTATCTTAAACAGCTGAATATCTTTATGATAGCCTGTCTAGTAAATGAGGATGAATATATAAGGTCCGCTAAGAAATTCCATTCATATGATGCTGGAACAATATAAGTAAGTATTAAGAGTGAAAATGAAGAGAAATTATTTTATGACTAAGTTGCTCTTTACAATTAATTTTGCTCTCTCATCAACAAGATCCAGCACTTCTGGCAGACAGCTGTGGTACTACGAAGAAAAACATGTTTTTAGGGTTCTTACCCAAGGATACTGTTGTAGACTGTTCTATAACGGAGCACGGGTTTTGGTCTACTCCTTCTACATCTTCACAGTCTTGGGGAAAAAAAATTGAGGTAGAAGAGGAAGCAGTTTGGCTTGTAATTCTTGAAAAAGAAGTGACAAATAATTCTTGGGAACCTTTGTAAAATTTTTATTACTGAGAGATGAGAAAACACTGTTGGGCCAAACACTGTTGAAAGCAGTGATTCCTTAAAGTATGTTTGACCTGAATTTTACAAATCTTTGCAAATTTCATTAGGCTGTAGGTGTAGCTGTCATCTAAAGGTATTTGCCCTTAAACACTTATTTCCTAGCTATCAGTATTCAAATTATTTTCAATTCATGAGAGGGTCTGCCTGTTGAAGATCCCAATTTCCAGTTAGCTTTTCCACAGGATTTAATCCTTTCTAAGAACAAAGACTGCAAGGTAACTTGGCACCAGGAAAAGTTCAGATGCCATAGGGGAAATGAGCAGATTGTAAAGGTTCATTGTCCGACTGCTGAGATAATATGGAGATGGATGCTACTTCTGTGCTACACTTTTACATGATCTGATTCAAAGAGGGATGGAGAAGGAAACCAGGTAACATCCTTTCGCTGTGCAGGAGACAGCCTCTGAAAATAAATGACTCTGTAACAATGTCTTCTTTCAGGAATGGATGCAAACTGGACCATCTCAGAGGCCACACTATGACAGGATTCTGAATTGGTCATGCTATGAAATGGTAGATCCCAAATCTTTGTCCAAAGATTTGATATGACTGGTGATTTAGCTCTTACTGAATCTCATGTTAGACTGTCCTCAAAACATGATTCATACTATTCTCCCTCTGCCAACGTGATCATCTGCTACCCAATTTATCAAAGGTGGGAAAGATGGAGTCCCAGGAAGTTTGGAAAAGGAAGCCAAAAAGTAGATTTTTCTAAATACATGCGTTGTATCTATATCATTCCCTATCTAGAGGACTATGAACATCTTATTTTTTAACACTTTGCTTTGAAAAAAACCACAACTCAACAAAGGACTTTTCCCACTGTGAAGAAAATACTGATATTCTTCTGGTGATACAATACACATTTCAATAACTCAGGGGAAAAACAGAAGGTACAGAGTAGATTTTAGGAGGACTGAGAATGTGACTCTGTTATTTACCTGACATTTTATAATACCAAAGTAGGTTGATGCCATATTGCTGTAAAGACTGAGAAGAGTGCCATGCTAAGCTAAGTAAGACCCTAGAAAGTCTTCATGAACTGGTTAATAAAGAATCACAGCAGTTGACAGCAGTCAAGAAAGCAAGTAAAACATTACGAATTCTTAGGAAAGGAATAGAGAACAAAGTGGGTAACATTATGCCACTGTAAAAATTCACAGTTCACCTGCACCTTGAGTAAGATAGACAACTGTGGATCTCTCAGTTGAAAAATGACATATTAGACCCAGAATGTGTTCAGAGGAGGACAACAAGGATGATCAAAAGCTCTGGAGGTTCTGACTGGAAATGTTCTCCAGCATTCTTAAGGAGAACATGACGGAGGTTTACAAAATCATACATGACATAAGAAGGGTGGATAGGGATAAGAATTGATTTTGCAGGCTTGTCTCTCTGTACAAGAACTATGGATCATCAAATGACATTAGTAAGAGCATGGTTTCAAAAAGAACGATGGTGGGTGACACCTGGAATTCCTTGATGGAGAATGCTGTGGTTGCAAGAACTTTACAGGGATTCAAGAGGAGCCTGAACACATACTCAGAACACAGATTCAGTGGGGATTATAAGACGGACATATTAAAATTCTTAGTTAATTTTTAATTTATACAATAGTTAATAATTTATATAAAAATTAATGATTTATATAATTATTAAAATTAATTTAATTAATTTAAATAGGAATTAAAATAGTTTGAGGTTGGGAGAATATTAGAGTGGATATATGCTTTTCCTGATTTTACTATTCACATCTGCTTAGGGCTACTGTTTGGAGTCAGAATACTAAGCAGAGCCTAAACCATTATGGCTATTCTTATGTTCTTACATAAGAATTTATGCTTATGCTGATACCAGCGGTGTGTTTGGTGAAGAAAAACAAGTGGGCTTTCTTGACTGGACTGGTTGAATTTTCACAACTAGTCCCTTCCAACAACTAGTCCTTTCCAATATTTCTGTAATTCTAAGGGAGTTTTATGCTCATCTGTGATATTTGAGACTGATTTTATAGAGGAATGGTGAACACAGAGTCAAGCAGAAGAATGCAGCTAACAGCTTTGAAGTGCTTCTTCAGCTAGTTGAGCAGAGGTATTGGCAACAGAATATTGGGCTGGAAGAATTGGGAGTTTGACGCGGTTACTCTTGCCTCTTTCTGAGAAAAAAAACGCTTCCTCTTCTCCTTTTTCCCAAAGTAGAATCACAGAGAGAACTGGAATCCCACTTTTAGGGGGGCACATATATCTTCAGTCCCTGCTTATACTGATAGAGACAGCACAGACAACCAAAACACAACAGAGAGTCCCAGGCAGTGCCGAGCAGGAGGTTTGTCTGCTTTAGGCACCTGCACGCAGGAATGGGGATCTTGAGCCCTATTACACTGGAGCCATCCAGACAGTCTGCTGTGTTTTAACCCCTCTAACAAGGCTGTGCAATGGATGCTTAACTCAAATCTGCAAAAGTATAAGGATGATAAGCTGGAAATAGAAAGGGTCGAAGGGCTTGGCTGAAAACTTATTGAAGGCCACAGTACTCCAGTTATCAAATGACATCCAGTTCAGTAAGGTATCTAATAATGAGAAGAGAATGGGAACTCTTCCTATACTTTATATTCATGCATAGGCTGAAGCTGAAAAGGTAGCTTGGTCGAAACATTCCTTAGCTAACACTTCTATGAACATGTTTAATGCAGAAATACAAGCCCTTTCATATCACAAGAAGGAAGGTTAACAACAGAGGTTGTCAATTGGTTTTTAAACTTGTAATTAACCTGTATCTCTACATTAAAGTAAAACGGTTATCTGAACTGCTGTGTGCATAATGCTTTCCTGAGCTTTGCTTAGATTCAAGAAGTTATCACATTGGTTCATAGCATTACCAAGTCCTTGTATTTTGTATGCCTTAGTTCTTAGTAAAGATTCACTTGATTTTCATTGTGCATATTCAGGAGAGCTACAGAATACTCTTGGACTAATGAATGCCGAATGCATTCACAATACCGCTACAAAACAGACCAGAACCCAATGCAATGAGCATAGTTAAATGAAAAATGCTGGGCTCTAAGGGTTGTAAACTAACTAACACAGAGTGTGGTCTTAGAAGTGCTAAGCTCAAAAAAGAGTTTCTCTAACTAAAAGCATATTTTTTCATTAAAAAAAAAATCAAAGGCAGACTTATTAAAATTCCAATGATAAGGAATAATGAGGATAGGACGAACCTATACTCAATCCATTGTATAAGCACTTAACTATTTTACTTAATTTAATTGAAAAAGGTACACATTTCAGCTATTAACATTTATTATATAAATTTGTTTATTTTGACTATCCTCCATTTGTTCCAAATGAGAAATATTCTTTTTGTTGTGTGAGTAAGGACTAAGGTCTACCTACCTTACAGCTGAATATGGAATCAGGCTATAAGAGACAGAGATGAATGCGTAATTGCTATCTCTACAAAGACTTCACTTGGAGAACAAAAAGAAAGATACTGTGATGTTACTTTTAGAAGCTGAGTTTATGAAAACCTTCTATGGTATGCATTATTACACCATTATAGCGGCAAGATTAATGTGCCTTTAAATAATACATTTAAAATTTCTTTTACATTGCCTGCATTAAACAGAGTGCATCAAACTCCTGAGATCCAGTTTAAGCTTTGCTAGAGAGTCTTTCACAACAATAGGTTTATGACTTTAAAAAGTAAAGATTCCACTAGGAAAACTGCATAAGAATAAAAATGTCAGTTCCTGAAGAAAGTAGGATAGAAGCAATCCTTGTCAACATCCTAGTTTGTCTAATAAATAGGCCACATGCATTCCTGGTATAACATGCAAGAATTCAAAGAATGAATACCACAGTGTTTTATAACAATAAAATTGTTAAGAATATTCTTTTTGCAAAGGTTACAAAAATAAGAAAGTCTGTCATTTAGTATTCCTTCCTGAAATAAAACAGATTATTTGCTGCATGCCAAAAATACATTAACACAAGACTGGCAGACTAAAAATGAGGTCTTATAAACCTGAATATTTATCATGGAATAAATACTGTTAATATAAAAAGAAACAAGTTCTTCAGAAATTTTAGTCCTCTCTACTCCACAACGTATCGGACAAAGCTGATGGTAGTTCAGTTACCACTGTCTCATCTAGAAACTATTTTGTACAATGTCAACTGGAAAACTGAGCCTGTACTTACTTGGTGTTACTGACCCAGGGAAAATCTAGAGAAAACAAGGTGGTTCTTTATTTTTTGTGTCAGCATCTGATAGCACATTTTGCAGAATAATTTCTTTTTTGTGCAGTCTTTATCTTTGAAAAACAGAAACACAAAAATGGGGAAGTAGATACAGGGGGTATCTAACAAGTATGGCTATAGAAATTTAGAGGCAGTACTATTTCTAAGGGTACTTCTAATCAATTTTTTAAATTCAAATGGATTTCATATTAATGTAATCTCTCAATATAATGATAATATTTCCACATTCTGGCATTTGAAAAAAAAATCCAAACTAAGTTTTCTTCACAATAATTGTGAAAAGTTCTGCATGCAGGTATGGTAGGGATGCAAAATTAATTATTACATATGAAATGGTCAGCAATTAACATGCCAAGCACAACAGCTTAAGTTTTCCCAGAGAGGCATTTTGCAGGTGAATAAAATGAGCATACCTCAAGTTATATTAGCAAGAGTATAGGAAATCTGAAATCTATACAATATATTGCTGGGTATTATTAGGATTTGTCAAGGTGATGGGCTAAAATTTTATGGTAGTCAACCAAGTATGTCAGAAGAAACTACCACAGAAATTAACTAACATCACTCTTAGGGCCCAAATCCCACAATAAATCTAGCGTAAATTTGATTTTATAAGTTGAGACAGCTTTTTGGTGCATAAAGGATACGTTTAAGTCTTTGCAGAATCAAAAGTTTCATGACGAATGGGCTCTGAATAGTACTACTGTAAGTATATGTAAGCATTATATAAAAAAGATAAGCACATATGGAAACTCATGAAAATAGAAAGATTCGATAAGAAATGAGACCAATAACTACAAATGATCTACAGCTTATATCACTCAAACAGAATAATTCAGCAACTTGCTGTTCTATCTTTTACCATTATTGTCAACAGAGGCCAAGAAGCAGTATAAATTTTCATCACTTCTGTGTGATAGACAGAAGGGCTCAGCTGAAATTAAAGACCTAACCTTACAAGCTCTCTTTTGATTATATTGAGTACATAAGGATATCATTTGCTTATTAATTTTGCTTCTCTTTTCTATTGTTGGATCTCTGTTTTTTCATCCTTTCATTCTGGAAACTGAGAAGCTCTGTGACAGGATCAAAATAAGAGCAATCAGTATCACATTTCCGTGAAGACATAGTCAGCTTTGAAGGAGTCTCTAGAACAAATAAACAATTGAAAGCCTGAAGACTGTATACAAAGTCTGTAATAACTAGGCTAACACCTCTGCTTTCTGGGCTTACCAACCTGGCAGTTTTCTTGAAAAGTAAGCTCAAATAATTACTTGTTAGAATAAATGGAAAGAAATATCGAAAAATGTAAACTGGCCTGCTGAAAGAAAGACACAGACCTCTGCATGCACAGTAATGGAGAATAATCTCCTACTTAAGACTGAGACTTCCATTTTTGCTTGATTTATCAGGTAAGTGTCACAATCTTGCTCTATCCCATTATCTAAAAGCACAGTCTCAACAACCCCATGAACTTAGAGTTTTCAACTACCCACTGAACTTTATACATTTCAATCTTTCTTCAAAATACATTTCATAATTGTATGTGACAATTATGCCACCATCAGAGCAAAAGAAAGATTTTAAAATGTTGGATAATCAGCTATGGGAAGCATGTGATAATATAAAATGGAAAATATACAATACCATTTTCCTTACATTTTTAGATGGTTATAAACCTCAGCTATAGCAATGATTATTCAGAGGTTCAAAGGACTGCAATGATTGTGTCTGGACTGAGAATCTGAGAAGCACAGGACTGCCAGCATGGCTGTCAAAGGGGCATAATACCTGAAATTCAGAATTAGACAATGAATATCAGCTTTAAAAATGGATATGACTGCTTGAAGGAGAAGATTTTCCTTCTTACTGGGCCCTTAATTACTCCCACTGATACATAATGAGACAGATTAAGTCTAACTTTTGTTTATTCTGGTTGGTTTGGATTTTTTTTGGGGGGGTGGTGGTTTCATTTTTTCGGTTGTTTTTTTTGCTGTTGTTTTTTTTCTGAAGGAACTGTTTATGGCTGCAGCAGAACATTTCAGTAAGCAAGTGCTCTGATACAATATGAATACCTGTATTTTTTCCCCTAAGTCAAAGGGGCCAGGAAGGGATTTTCACTTTTGTTAAGTACATACAAGCCTTTGGTTGTCTGCCTTATTTTGCAGAAGTAGTCATGCTACCATGTGTGCCTACCAACCTGATAAACACCATTCCTACTGCATGAGAAGCTCAGCCTCTCGATTCTCATCCTGTGGCATCAAGTATTTTAAACTCTTAAGGTCTGATATATTTTACTCTAAGTATACTCACAGGGTTCAAAAGAGGAATTTCTGGGTGAAATGTAATGGTCTGTGATATACAGGTCAGACTAAATGATCTAATGGTGCCTTCTGGCTGTACAAGCTACTCAAGCTATGAAATCTGTTTTACCCTCTACTTACTCTCAGTCTTTCCACCAGCGCTGCAGTGCCTGAACTCTAAAAACCCACACTGAGAAGGCAACCGTCTTATTCATTATGGCCTTTAATATCCCTTGCTGATAGTTTTAAATTTTTAAACAGCCCTACCTGTCGTGCTCCCTTTTATGTGTTCTCATAGTTACAGATATAATTTCGGAAGCAAAATATCTAAACAGTAAGCATAATAAAAATGAAACAGGTTAAAGCTTATTAGCAGTAGGGAGCAGATGTAGCAAAATTCTGCCAGTTCCCCTACATTTCCTCCCCAGCAGGGACTTTCTGTCAAGCTGTGAGTTAGTTCTATACAATAATGCAGGCTGCTGTTACTGCAATTGCACCTTCCTATACCTCGCTATTGTACTAAAAATTCTCTTTGATTCTTGATTTCTTCCTTCGTAATAATAATATTTAAAGCAGTTCCTGCAGAGCTAAATGTAAATTCAAGCACTGCATGCTAGATGCTCAAAAGGGCATGAAAATGTAAATTTGATAAGAAAATAATTACATATTGAAAAGCTGTTTTATTTGCTTTAAAAATATTAACTTTCTCTCAACAAACTAAAGGTTCCTGAGCCAAGAGATAACCAGTTAATAACTGAAGTTAAGATTCCTTGAAATACCTCTCAAATATACATCATTCAATATATCAGTTACAATGTGGAAAAAAGATAACTATTTAAGGAACAAAGTCATAAATTGATAGCAATATAAACTGAAAGCAAATGAAGTCTGCCACATGAAACATGATCACAGACTGTCACTCTGAGGATTTTATTCTTCATGTGTAGTGTCAAAAATAAGCACTTAGGAAAGAGACTTGAACTGAATTAAGGATGTTCAAGATGGAAAGATTCCACTTGAAAATCGTTTGAGAGCATGTACCCAAATGGGACAGAAAATGAGAAAAGTTAATGGTCAAAATCTACTTTGTGGGCATTAAGGATAGCTGATTTTATGATTTAGAATTTAAATTTGAGATACTGATTGCAAAGATGTTTTCTTTGAAAGTCTACTTTCCTTCTGAACTTTGACCTTGAGCTCTGGAACTAATTTTCAAACCAAATGTCAGCTTTTACCTCACGTATTTGAACTACGATCACCTGTTCACCTGCACCATTAGCTACTGTTGTTAAACCTGCAATTAAATTTTGCAGTACACAATGAAGAAAATTGTGATGCTGTTGGAGGCAGAAGAAAAACAATTTGAAAATTCTGGTGGCACTATTAAACTTCTATTAATTGCCACGCTCTCCCTCACTGACACAGCCACCTTTATTAGTAATATGATATATGGACTTAAAAATTATTTTGAATTTGGCACTTTTTAGTAAACAAAGATTTTTAGTGAAAAATACAAACATTCACATTCCTTCATCTTATGAGTATTTTTGGGGCAAATGTCTGTTTCAGCAGTGTAGTCAGTTAGTTTCATTTTTTAATATGGTACGACTGCAAAGCAAGATCAGTTAAACGGAATATAACAGGACTATTAGGACTGCACATGCCCTTTATTTTAAGTCAAGCCATTTATATTGGTCAATAATGTCCTACATACAGTTTGGAACCTTGATTTTGCAGGACAAGTTTTCCCTCAGTTCAATGTTACAGCAGTCAAACTCAGGTGATGCAGTTCAAGCAACTTCTTACAGTCCACTGTGGGGGGTTGCCCTGGCTGGCAGGTAAGATCCCCCCAGTTGCTCGCTCATGCCCTCCGCAGCAGGATGGAGGAGAGACTCAGGAGGGCAAAAGCGAGAAAAAAATCACAGGTGGAGATAAAGACAGTTTAATAACTGAAGGAAAGAGAAAAAAATAAAGGCAATCCCTCACCACCTCCCACCAGCAGACTGATACCCAGCCAGTCTCCGAGCAATGGCTACTTTAGAAGAAACTCACCCCCGCTCCAGTTTGTATTGTCAAGCATGAATTTATATGGTATATAATACCCCTTTGGTCCATTCAGGTCAGCTGTCTCAGCTGTGTCCAGCTTCTGGCCCAACCCCAGCCTACTTGCTGGGTGCGGGCAAAGTTGGAAAAAGAGAAAGCCTTGACGCTGTGCAGGCACTGTTTAGCAACAGCCAGCCCTGGTCTGCTATCAACTTGTTGTTACTCACAAATCCAACACACAGCACTATAGGGGCTGCTCTGAAGAAATTAACTGTATCCCAGCCAGACTCACTATATCCACTCCTGAGAGGAAGTTCACAATAACCTAAAAATTATAAGCCAAGTTTGAGTTAAATGTGTAACTGTTCTCAGCAGTCATTGGAATAAGACATATGGAAAGCAAACTTGTTCTCCTGAAGATTACTACTGAAATATATAATGGGATCTTAACTCTTATGTTCCTGAACGGAGGTGAGTCCACGTAGAGAAGATTAGAATAGAAAGTTTTCAATAAACGGCCTTCAAGTGACATGTATTAATATATATACTTGTTAAAAGTTGTTATACTAAGAAAAAAATACAGCTCTATATTCACGGATACACATGTAATGTATATTTATCTATATGCATATATATGTATACGGGGAGGGAGGGAAAGAGAAAATCTATACACTTCCCCCATGTAATTCTGCAGAACGTGCACAGAGAGACTATGAGACTATGCATTACTGAACAGGTATCTACAACTCCACACAAACATTCATTTGACAAATTATGACAAAACTTTACCAAAATTACTGACCTTATTAGAAATTATTGACAATTAGTATTTTCATCAGTTAACAGTTACATTTTGCTCTTTTAGACTCACTTGCTTCTTTGTTGAGATATATGCAGAAGTAACTACTTTGTCAACTACAGGAGATGGCCAGGATGTTTCCACAAAGGTGCTTATAAGTGAGACGCATAAAGACCTGCATAATATTAACACTGAATAATGTCCAAAAGAAAATCAAATTTAGATTTCAAGTGTCACCAGCTGTGTTCATTGTGTTACAACTAAAGGATTGACAAGAACTATACACATGTATCATATCAGCTGGAAGCATTTTTATTTTTCATCCATGAAGCTGAATAAATACAGAGAGGAAGCTGAAAGTAATTATTCACTGCTGAGCTGGCACGCATGTTACTGGGTACTGACCAGTTAGCACTGCTCACTTTTGCTATGCAAACATTTAAATGGGTTTCAAAATAATGCTAGCTCACTTTCATGCTGTCATATGTACTTCTTTGAAAGTGGAGTACAGGAAAGTATATATAATTTTTGGTTTACTTTGACTTTCATAAGTAAGGAAATTGAAGATCTACTATTAATTTTGAAGCCCGTGTGATATCCTTCAGAGAAGAGGAGGAGGAAGAGGAAATGCAACTGTTATGACCAGCACGCAGAACCAGAGATTAGGATAATCAAGTAGTGAAATTTAGTAGCATCCCTTGAATTGTACTATACGCTAGTAAAGAAGTACTTCCAGTGGAAGAAAGAAGCTATTTTCTTGAGTTAATTTCTTTTTTTTTTTCTTTCAAGTTTTTGGTGGTAGAAGATCATAACTATCTGATTCTTGCACAGCTTCAAAAGGAAGATATGATATTTTGACCTCTAATTTTGACTGGAGCTTGATGAGGGAGAAGGCCAGGTATGAATTTTCCTAGTAGATTGTGGAGTTTCTCTTCTGTGGTAATTTCCTGAAGCTATTTGTGGTGTCGATGCCAGTCAGCAGCTAAGCACCCACACAGCTGCTCGCTTGCCCTCCAACCCCAGCAGGACGGGAGAGACAACAGGAAGGGCAAAAATGAGAGAACTCTTGAGTTGAGATAAAGACAGTTTAATAAGTGAAGAGAATAAAACTAGTGATGCAAAGGCAATCATTCACCACCTCCCACCAACAGACTGATGCTCAGACAGCTTCTGGGGAATAGCCACCCTGGAAGATGAAACTCCCCAGTTTTTATTGCCGAGCATGATGTTATATGGTATGGGATATCCCTTTGGCTGCCTCTTGCCCACCCCCAGCCTACTTGCTGTGGGGTCAGAATGGGAAAAAGAGAAAGCCTTGAAACTGTGCAACATTGACCTGTTAGCAACATTGTTTTAGCCACAAATCCAAAACACAGCACCATAGGGGCTGCTATGAAGAAAGTTAACTCTATCCCAGCCAGACCCAGTACACTATTCAATAGCTGAGTTTCCTTCCTGCAACAGGAATGCTTTTCCAGGTCCTTCATAACCATGACTAAGACGATCTTGCCCATAGATTTAAGGGGAGGACTTTCAGTATAGAAGTTTGGCTAGTTTCTAAGATCTGAGTTTTCTTATTTTTGTTGAGGTCACACTGAAGAGACAAGTTAAAATACCCTCCCTGGAAAAGACCAAGATCTGGAACAGCTAGTTAGTATTTAACATCAAACTACTTGTTGGAAGCACTGACTTGGAAGGAACATTTGCGGTGTCTGAAAGAGATTAACCTGCTGCAGTTTTAGAAAGGACCTACAGTGGGGGTGGTAATCTGGCTCTTCTTTCAGTCCTGGTCAGTAGGAGAAGAGAAAAAACTTTGAAGCTGATGATTTTCCTGAAATTCCTTCCTTCATTGTGGGGATTTAAAGTGCCCTACATGTAATTAGGACTACAGTTCAACAGAAAAGTTTCCTGAGTGAAAGTGGGACCTTGATCACTTTTCAACCAAAATGGCATTCTCCCCTCTATAAAGAGGCACTGACAACAGGTACCAGCCTTGGGGTTGAAATCCTGTTAATGGCTTTCACAGTCATCACACATAAGACTTTTGACCAGAGGTTCTGGCCTAAGCAAACAGTGTATGCATATATGCCCTCTTGCTTCGCACAAAAGTGACAGGCTCAAAACAGAATTAATATTTTCAGCAAAAGAGATGAAGAATCACTCAAAAAAACCTCTAAGGGAACTGCTGCAAGGGAAAATCAGTCAGCCTGGATGAACTAGGCTGTTTACCACCCTGAATAACTTGACATGCATTTCTTCGCTGTGTCTAACTGAAAAACAACATTCAAATGCATGTATATATTACCTGTAAATGACAAATAAGCTAGTGTAAATCAGTTAATGGAAATCAGAGTTATGCTGACTTATACCAGCTAAGGATTTGATTGTATCTGTATCTATCTACGCAAACATTCACACAAGAAATGCTCTCCTTTCTTATTTTCTATTCTTCATATTTTGTTTGCCTTCTACAAGTTAAAGTCATGTATACTGTTTAGAACATTATGCAATCATATGATTTTTTATGTGTGTATATATATATATTCAAATTCTAATAATGGCTTTACTTAAGATCATGTAGACTCCTCCATTGTTCTTTTTGTTGACTATATTCCTTTTTAAAATTCATTGAGGCTCCACTAATGTTACAAATAGAATATCATAATCTTCCTTTAAAAAAAAGTGAAAGTGGCAACCCTTTCACCTCCCATTGTGGCCCAGTGTCAAAAGGCAGAATATTTTCCAGGACCTCTGGAGTTCCGCTATCTGCATTTGACCTGTGTTAAATATTCTCATTACAGTTGCTTCAGATGAATACAAAAGCTTTGTTTAATCTGAACATAGGGGAAATGAAATACACTAGGCACAAGATGAAAGACCCACTACCACTGTGCTATTTGAATGCACTGTGTGTTCTTAACATGGGCCATAAAAGAAGCCTGGTTTAATATATCAAACTGCGGAACATTCAAAATAGCATCTAGTAGCAAAATAAATGTTATAAACCTGATGAGACAAAAAAGGGAAACAGAAACATGCATTTTCTTCCTACTGAATTTTAGATAGGCATAGGTACTGGCTGGTGGCAATGTTTTTCAAAAATACTTAGTTTTCTTCTGGTGATATTACCAATTATATTAATTAATCTACATGAGATTTTACTGCAATGTAAATGTGGCAGGGTAATGCATAATATTCATGTACTTCTACTCCTCACATTTTAACTATTCTGTTCAAGCAACTGGTAAAAGAAGGAGAACAATTAAATTAGTATTACCTATACTATTATCTATAGGGCACAGAATTTACAATACTATTTGGAAATCTAACAATTGTATTAAACATAGCTATTAACCAATACATATAATAAAATATACAAAAAACATGTACCTGAATATTACGGACTTACAAACCTCTGTTCAGGATGGTGAAAAAGTACGTATTCTCTCACAGAAATCTGGGTTTTTTTTACATTCCTTTTAAGTTTTATGGTAATTTTCTCCAGAGGTAAAGAGGATCTTAAACCTCCATCCAATCCTTTGCAGCAAGAAAAACCTTCAACTTCCACTATTTGAGCATAAGCTACTTCTGTTCTACTTAGGATAAAGCATCAGAGAATGCATGAATTTTATTTAAATTCATGACAGTCTGTATACTTCAAATACTACAGACATGTCTGAACAATGCAACAGACTGCTGTGTTACAGATGCATGATGCCATTCTAAATGACTGCCATGAAAACATAATAATTACTCCAGAAAACCACTGCATAGAGCTAGACAGCTTCTGGTTCAGGATTTAACTTGTTTATAACTTGGGACCTCTGCATTGTTCGGTAGGCAAAGTGGAAAGACACAGGGTAGTACCAATGGTATTTACAGGAGTGCCAAAGGATGTATGATGCAGGGGCTCCCTAGAATGGGCCCAGTGCCCCTAGATGATTGCTCTTAGAAATTTTTAAAAAATCCTAGTTCAGGCTCATTTACATCTTTTGACATCTAAACAGTTTGCAAATCTGGCCCAAAAGGTTTAAATTTAGATACTTAAAGTTGGCATCAAGTTACCCAAGTGCTGAAATAAGCAAGGAACCCATTCACGATATATATCAGATAAAACATTGTGAATCTTTTTTCCAGCACTTCTGCATTACACGCTATTAAGACACACATTGTCAACAACCTGACTGGCATTCCTAACAGAATGAAAGTCAACTGTAGCACTCTGCCGGATTTGAAACAATCATGGGATCACAGCCACTCATTCTGAATGCTTACCATAAAAAAAGAAAGCTTCTGTCAGAAGAAGGTGGGCTGGAGAACTTTTGAAGTTTGTAGTACATTTGCGCAGGGATTTATTGGAGGGAGAGGACTAGACAACTAACATCCAAATGCAAGCTGTGTTATAAAAGCCAAAAGACCCATATTTTTTCATGTCACAGGAAGTATTTCACGTGCTAGATTTTTCATTACTGAGGATGCAAAATACAGTGGCAGCTGCCTAATAAAATAACTCAGAGTGGAATTGATCTATAATATCATCATCTGAAGAAAAAAAATAGTATGTATAAAATGAATTGCTGAAGCGAAAGATATAAGCTAATGGTCTTAGAGCTATTAATAAATCTTGCAATTACATTAAATATTATCTTTCTGTGCAACCCTGTCTTCTAATCTTAACAAAATGTATTGTTTTCACTGTTTCAGAATGTCCCTTCACCAATATTTTGGGTTCACTTACAAATACAGGCAATCCTAAACTTTGTGTTGGTAACAAAATATTGTGTACTATATGTACTAAAGTATTTCCCTATACATTTTTCTTTTTATAACAAAGAAATCAGAGATAACATTTCAGATAGTTCTGGAAAATCAGCCTCCAAGTTTTGTATATGCCACCAAATCAAAATAAGAACTGAAACTCATTTTTATCATTCAGTCATGTTTATCAAGAACTGTATTTCAAAAGCAGCAAATGGCCTCCAAATTTTTCTATGAGTAAGTTAATGTGCTCTTAACTCACAGAAAAAAATGAATTAATAGTACTTTGCCATGGAATATACATTTGAATAGCAACAGCCCAAACCAGTATCTATTACACAGTTTATCAAAATTGATATATTTTACTGGCCTAGCTATACCAAATCTGGCTGGGGATTAGCAAGATGTAAAAAGAATAAAACACAGCAGTTAAACAAGCTGGAATGCCTGAAATCTTCAGACAGTACAGCATGTTTCTTCTTTGTATTGGTGAGGATAACAAAAGACAGCAAAAAGCAGGCATTCAGAGGTAGAAAAAAAATGTAATCATGATCTTGCCCATCTCAGTTAGTCTTGTGGAGGCTGTTGTACAGGCATAAGTACAATCCACCACTTGAAACACTAACAAAGTACTACAGGGATGATTCTGCATGGAAAGCCCATAGGGAGGGGAAAAAGAAGGTAGGGGGTGGACTCAGCTCCCAACTAAATATAGTGGGAGTACTGTCTAAACAGTACAATTCCACCTCTACTGAATAAAGTGCGTACACAAAGTAAATTAATAAAATTTTGCAAGCACAGTCACTGTTATACCATTATACAATAATTATTTGGAATATTTCCATCTATCAATAATGCCATCTGTCCCACCCAATACAAATGGACTACAACCCATCTGGCTTATTTTTTTCTATTGATTACTCTGCTGAATGAGTTAGCAAAACTGCTTATAAAATCATCATATTACATGACACTGTCATTAAAAGATGTGAAGTAAAGAAAAACACAAGATGAGACTTAATTGGAAAACTGTCAGTTCTTCTTCCAGAAAGTTTTAGCAATGCTATAAGCTTTTTGGTTTTGGTTACTTTAAAAAAAAAAAAAAAAAAAAAAAAAAAAAGCTCTAAATGCTAACTACTGGATTAGGCAGAAACTGTTCTAACACACAATTGTTACTATTTCTGATGAGGTATGTTAGAGAAGCTCCCTAAATGTATCTCTTCAAGAGTGTCAAAATGTCCCAAATTGTGCCTGGGAATCACAAAGAAACGGTGGAAGGAGTGTAACTTAAAAATAGGGTGGGAGGAAGCTGCCGATGGCTGGCACTTGTATTTGTTAATTCCAATTATTTTTCCTAGGTTTTGGCTTTGATTATTTGTTTGCATAATTGTCTTTATGCTATTTTTGCAGCCTCTGTTTTTTCTTTTGATTATAACTACTGCTTCCCTCAACTAGATTTTAATTTCTACAGCTGCAGCCTGTTTTTTCTTTTGATTTTAACCACTGCTTCCCTTAACTATATCTTAATTTCTCCAACAACCACTACTTAACAACAGTGCAGCCATATCCATCCACAGAACTTAAATGCTTACCTCGGCTCCCTTACTCTAGATCTCAGCTCCTACAATACCCTCTCAGTTTTAACAAAGGAAATCTCTCTTGTCTATATTCAAAATGTTGATCCAAAGATCTTTTCATTAGCCCAGTGATTACGGGGGTTTTTTTGAGTGAGACCTCACTGGGGCTGCTTTCTTATCCTTCCCTCCCTGCTATTTTTTCTTTCTCCACAGTGGGGTCCTACTACAACCTTCCATCCCTCCACCAGATTTCTGTTTCCTCTATCACCCCAAATGGCTTTTCCAATGACACTGTGACTCAAACTGACACAGGAAGGAAAAAGAGAGAGGGACAGGGGCTGGATTCCAGCTCTGGGGACACAACCCTTGGTGGCTGGGGTAACTGGGGTTCAGGGAGGCAATGCTCAGGGTTATACTGGAGGGGTGGGGCTGCAGGGAATCGTGCTGGGAGCACAGATACTGAGCTGCCATCTGGAACGAGGGAAATCAGGATGACAGCAGTGGAAAGGAGCTGTGTAGGAAGCAAGGAATGATGCTGGAATAAGGAAGGGGCCAGAGACTGGGTGACTGAAACAAGTTAGGAGTTGCTAGGGGGTCCAGCCTGGTTACTATTTTCTCCCTCTCTTACAGTCCCCTCCCATCCCTGATGCTCACTAGAGCCAGTCCTCTGGTTATCAGTGAAATCATTTGGTTATTCTGAAACATACTCAATTTATCTTTCTCTTCACAATTCAAGAAGTTCCTAAAAGACAATCATCGCTGTCAATAATATGACAAGAAGTCCTCTAAAGTCCAGGTAAGCGTGTCTGACCCTGTGGCCTTATCTCAAACAAAGCTTTGATCAACTCCGTGCCCACATCCTGCTTTTAGAAGTAAACCTTTTGTGTTATATAAACACATCCGGAGAACAATTCTCACACTTTTCTTTATATTATGTTCTGTTAGGTCCAGTTTATTTGTGTCCTAAACAATTTATACAATCCCTTTTGTGCTTTACAGACTACTGACATCAAATATGTAGAATGATTCAACTGAAGTTGATGAACAGTATTATTTACGTAGAGGATATTTACTAGACATCACTATATGACAGAATGCTAATAATTTTTGGTGCCCTAAAAAAAAGCCTTTGGCAGTTCTAATGCATATGATTTAGTCACTGTGTTAAATACAAATACCTCAATCTTAATATACCATCATTTTGCTATTAAATACAGAACATTCAACAAACAGAAATGTAGAGTCTAAAATCCATCTTTAAAAACGTAATTAGCTCTATGGTTTATAATGTCTAGTTTACAAGAAATGAGCTCTGAGCTGCACTGTTTTGTTTGCACATACAAACTCCTTTTTCCATGGAATACAGAAGCAGAACAATTTCAACGCAGACACCATTTGTTCTTATTAAGTAATTTGTAGGTTGCTATTGATTCAGGCCTTTGGCCACTGCTTGAAATACAGTTCAAGAATAATAAAATACTTTTGGTTTGGCTGACTTAGTTTACGTGCAGAAAACAGACTGTTATTTCCCGTCATGGTATCTGACAGAACTGTCTGTAGTAGTATTCGGATACCAAAAAATAAACAAAACCACACAAGTAAGAGATATGCTACTTAGACTCTTAAATACAGATGCCTTCAGAGTAAAGCTACTGTGTTCTGGCTCCCACACAGAAAGACAGTATCTTACAGCACTCCACAGACTGCTCCAAAGAAAATATTAAGAGGTGTAAAACCTACATTTCCTGTTTTCACCGATTCTATGGAATAAGCGAGAGAGAAGTACAACTGTCATACAATTTATCAGTCATTTTACAAAGTTCTCCCAAATGTCAAACTTTACTGTTTTCCTTGTTCTGAAAGTAAAGGAACAATTCTCCTAATACCACTCCAGCTAGTGCTTCTCCTGCAATACAAAATCTCTATTTCCACTAACAGGACAATTGTATTTTCAGGGCAGGACAATTCCTCCCTCTGGTTCCTTGTAACAGAAGTGTTTGATACATCTTTTTCTCTGCTTTGCTGTGTACACAAGCCCTTAGTAATCAAAAAAGTATGCATAGCCTGAGGAAAAATTCAATTCCTCTGTCTGAACCTCCTATTGACAAAATGATAGGGAAATTGTAACATCTGGCTGCTAATAACATCTCATTCCCACTGATATTTTAATTTTTTCCAAAGCATTTTTAGATCGTGTTGTGGCACATATTACTTCACCTGCTAATTTTTTTTGCTCTTTCTGATACTGACATTAATGTATATGATCTGATAAGCACAGCGTAAGACTGATGAACGTCTTCTAGGATTGCTTGATGCTCCTCTAGGATGTTTTTTCTTAAACATTCCTGAAAACTGTTAAAAGCTAACTCTTCATAGAAGTATGTGTAGGCGGCAATCCATTTTTTAAGCTATGGCTTGAACAATCAAAAAGTGACATGGGCCAGATACTAGTAATAGTCCAAAAGCAAGCAATCTCATCAGTATTTTTCACGTAGCTAAGAAAGTACCACCTAGTCATCGCAGTAAGTGGAATAAATAAAAGACTCAATAAAGAGTGGCTGGTATCTATAACAACTATGGAAGACCTAAAAGATTCCATCTGGAAAAAGGAAAAGTTTCAAAGAACTGGCAAACACCACCAATCTGCCCTCAAATCATATATATTACAAATATGAAAGCACACAGGCTTCATGGTCATGGTACATGTTACTAAGCAATCACATAGCAAAAAACTGAATTGAATTAAAAAATCTGAATTGAATTCAGATTCAGTACACTTGGTCTTGGAGGCATAGTAAACACTATTTAAGAGAGTCCCTTATTAATAAATCAAGGTTGAATGTGTAAGCTTCTAAGTAAAGCCTACATGTTTACTCAGAAAGTCAAGTGCCTAGTGCAGAGACTTAAAGTGAAGGCAAATAGAAGGAAACATTCGGGTGCATTTTTCCTTCTTCTATGGCAATATTAACATATGCTATGCTTCCAAGCCATGTATTTCCCTGAGAAACCATAATAATTAAGTTATATTAAATTATATAACAATTATGTAGTTACTACTCTTTTTTACTCATTTGTGGAGAAGTTATGCTTTATTTACAAGATTTGTGGCCATTACCTTTTTAATGCTTGTAGGGTGTTCCGTGGCTATTTAAGAAAAATGGTACATACATAATAGAAATTATTACTGTATCATTATAAATCACTGTGCAAATTATTATGCCATTAGAGATAATCTAGAGTCAACCAATAGACAGGCACGCCCCAATCTGGTCTTAGAAGTTCAGTTGAATAATAAGTAATAATGAGCAGTAAACTGCTAACCTCAGTTGTCATGACAATATTGCTTTTAAGAAAGAGTGGGGAAAAAACCTCAACAGAACAACTCACAAAAAGTTGAAATAAAATGCCCAGTTCCTATTATGTAAAAATATATGGGCAGGGGTAATTCAAATAAGGTATTGTTCACATTTTTGTTGGAGGAATTGACTGCTCTTAAAGAGTTCTTTAACATATTGCTTTGGGGAATTAAGACAAAGTTAGTGATGAATATAACTTTCTATTAAGCAATTTTCTTTCTCAGTTGTGCACAACCACTTATGAGCCAGAACATAACAGCTCAATCAAACCTTATTATCTAAGCTTTCCTTGAACCCCTCTGAAATGTACTGAGAAAAATCTGATATTAATACAAGACTTAGGGGGAAAAAAACAGACATCCCAGAAAGAAGAAAATTGGTATCACAGCTACCTTTTTACATTCTCTTAATTTCTTCTGCCATATAGAGCGAGCAATAGGAATGTGCTTGCTGTCAGTTACATAGCAGCTGGCTGTGATGACGTGGTGGAGTGCAGTCTTCTGGCTCGTAGCTTGAAGAACTCGCTCAACGTGACGGAGGGAAACTATGGCCTCAGTCCATATGCCACCACTAACAAGTTGCATCGTACAAGGTACTAGAGCAATCTGTCCAGCACAGTAGAGAACATCTCCAACCTAGAAGAGAATAAAAATAAGTAAATGAGATTCTGGGAGTGTATAGAAGGCAAGGGAAGCACTTTTCTCTTTTCCAGGTAGTTTCTTTCAACAGTACTGTTCTTTGCCGTCATTTGTCACAAATGGAGCAAACATGCCACTCTAAAGATAATTTTTGATAGGGATTTAACTGCAATGTAGAAACACAGCACTGCAATAAACTTTAACCTAATGGTAAATACATGGATGTATGTGTCAGCTCAAAACTATAATATCTGATGTTACTGATGGTTACAGCTGCTGGATCACACTGATGCCCCAACATGGTTAAGTATGTTCTTACTTTCTTTTTTTGAGTGATGATGCACACTATCTTTAGTTCAGTGCTATTTTTTTTAACTTCTAAGTCTTAAATTAAGCTTTGTTTTCTGTAAGTATGTATAAGAAAGTATAAGTATATATTTGTAATGTCTTTAGTAAACTAACTTAAAAATACTATAAAAATAATACTGCAGAACAGCTAAAAGACTGTGTATGAAAAAAGTCACGATAATCCACCAGAAGGTAAAAGGAAATTGCAGATTGAAAATAAGATGCAGAAGAATGTCACTTGACCAAAGAGCTGGGTTCACCTTTTGAAAATGGAATTAAATGGGTGGCCAGATATACAGTTAATAAATGTTTTAAGCTGAGCTGCAATGCAGTTACTTTGGGCTGATTTTCCAAAGTCTTCCTGGCAACACTCTGAAGACCTACTTTTTTAACAGCAGGCAGCAAAGGAAACATTTATTCTTACTATTCAGACATCTCAAAGATTTATTATAAAATCTTATTGTAAATATCAAAAACTTTTCATCCTCTTATGCTCTACTTCTCTAGAAAGTCTGTACATTTCCTGATCAGTGAAGCAGTAAATTTTATTCAATATCAAAAGAAAACTAAGTATAGAAGTGGGAAGTAAGGTGGGTGTAAGCAGCTTTGAAATCAGCACAAGAAGCATTTTGCTAGGAGTAAAGAGAGGGAAAATGGACTGTGCAAGGAATCTTTACGAAGAATTGTGCAGAACTTACTGTATAAACTGTAAAAATTCCTCAGAATTAAGAATAATTAAAAAAGAAATCTGTGTCCTAGAAGACATGGCAATCAAACCATGTGACAGACCCATATGCAACTCCAAATCTGTCCTCATAACTGTCTGTGTCTCACAAAAGACTCACACATGTAACTATTGGAAGAGTATCTTATACAATTTGGCATACAAGTTCTATGATTAGCAGCTGAAGAGGGGGAGGAGGCAGAGAGGAAACATATCATCTGACACCCATCAACTATTTAAATTGTTTAAAATATCTGAAATATTGTTTTGATAATGCTATATATAATCCTGAATTTGGGAAAAAAAAAATGCAAGTAATATTTTGGTTTATAGGAACAAATGGTCTTTTTTTTTACAGTGCTATTTTAAAATATGTGCCATTGAACAAGGGAGTCCAGCCAGCTACCAAGTGGCATACTGACAAGATGAGAAACAAATTCAGGAAGATATGATTCAGAGGGGCACAGGTTTGTTTTTAAAGCAAGCCATTCATTTTCACCTCTGCAAAGTGAAATCCATGCACTAGTCAAAACCTCCAATACAGGTAGTTTATACTTCCACAGAAAAAGTCACACTGGCAATATTTCTTCCTTTTTTCCTGTTGGGATGCTGGTTTTCCGTGCATCACCCATGTTAATTATTAGGTAGACAGAAGAGCTGTTCAACCAGTTCACTTCCCCTATTCTTGAACAGATTGTTTGAGACATAATATGAATACTAATTAATGATAAAATATCTGTCAGTGTTTTGCAATACGGACCAAGATAGCACTTTCTTAAAGTATCCTGGATAGTTCTGATACAATTAGCCCCACTGGTCATACGCAAGGTCAAAAAAAATCTCTGAAGGATTTGAGCAAAATTGGCACCACTTTTGGCTCAGATTCAGTGGGAATTTTGCAGAGTTCTTTAAAAAACAATTTAAAAAATCCCTCTGTTCCTAGCATACTTGTTTGTATCTTAAGACATAATTAATAGAAAAACAGTGTTCCTAACATGCCACCATGTTATGGAAGGGTGGATGCAAGGGGGAAGAGGGGAAAAGGGTCAAAACATGGCCACAGGTTTGCAGCAACTGTATTTCAGGGGGACATAATTTACGATAAGGGAAGGAGGAGGGATGTTCCTCTTCTCTTTCCCAGTGACTTGGTCATGAAAAGCAAGCATAAATAAACAATCAGCAGGGGCAAAGCAGCAAACCAGTACACTGTTTTAGCAGATTTCAAGAGGCTGTCTCTTAGAATGTTTGAAGCATTATACAGAAAATTGTTAGCAGAGTAAAAAGCATTTAAAACAGGGAAGACATCACAATATCCTGTTCACAGTACTGAAATCTTACAACGGGAGATGTCACAATGTATGGTGTCAGTCCTTGTGTTGTGAAAGTGTTCTGCAAAACCCTGCTAGAACCTTGCAACAGTTTATCTTCTTGGAGCATCTACAAGGATAACAGAAGATCTTTCAGGCTATAGATTCACAGTGTATCAAGTCTAGAAGACTCGCATACCCAGTAAACTCAGCATAGAAACAAAACTACAATGTAATGGATGTGTCTTTATACACTAGTTGTCTCAGCTTACACTGATGATTGAATTTTCACTGCAGTCCATACACATATTTCCAGTGCTAAAATTTCATTACAGATTTGACAAACCAAAAATAAAAAAACTTGTACTGCTGAGATGCTCACTTGTACCAATTTATTTCCAATATAGCTCCACAGCAGTAAGCAGTTTATAAATGGGGCCTCATGCAATTCCACATTTCTTCCCTTTTTATTTTCATTTGTATCACTGCAAGTTAAATGAAAGGTGAGTCTTAATAAGCTAACATAATAGTTTAGCAGCTGTTTTGCTCAGTTAACACAACCGTAAATAATCAATTCAGTGGAATTCAGTGGACAATCAGAACCTCAGAGTATGCAATCCATACTCTGACAGATAGGAATGCTAAGCTTTTATTTGAGAATTACTACTTTTCATAGTGTAGCTGTGCTGCAGGACTTAAGTATAATATAGAGCTAGATCACAGCTAATACAGAGGGAAGACAGTATAGTAGCAAATTATTATTTTATTTCACCTTCTTTTTTTTAAGCTGCATTCACTTTTTAGGAAAGCAGAAGGAAAGCGTCTATGGTGCCATGGAAAGGAAAAGTCAGAAGAACGCTTAGTGCCACTTTGAACTGGTCTATTCCATGAAAAAGTTTTTAGCAGTCTTGTAAGTTACCAAAAGGACACAACATATCTCCCACAAAATATAATTCAGGAAAAGAAACAATGAGAAAAACAGACTTAATTGGACATAAAGACTAGCATAAGCTGCTAATTAGCAAGAGAAAGCTATAATTATTGCTACTTAGAAAGAAACAGAAGTAACAGGATACCTATGGATATGCACTGAGTTGCATTTTTTAATTAAAGACCAACAGCAACTATGGAAACTTTATGAAACTTCTCCTGCTGGTATCATTAAAACTTGCTCGTGATGAACTGGCATAACACAAAAATTGCAGGGAACTTCTAACGGAGACATTTCAACCATTCACCCAAAGGGTATTTAGGCCAATGTTAATAGCTGCACCATATGAACAAACGCATGTTTCTTGGAAAGGATGGAGTCAATATGCAATCAGCCAAATCTTTGTTATGAATGCAGTTTGGTGTCTGAGTGACTGCTGCCCTTTAACAGGTCAGGGTACACAAAAGATTCAGTGACCCCCTGACCTAGCAGTGAAATAACCCACCATTATGTTCAGTCAATGTAAATAAGCATAACTGACACCGCGCTAATAGGCTGCCTCTGGTCAGCCATGTGTACCTCTGACCTTAATGAAGACCTAAATCAATTAATACTCCAGGCAATAAAGACCTCTGGCTGATTAAGTTAGATAGAAATCATCTTTTCTAACGGGATTAAAGCTGTAAGGTGGTGAACTTTTTATTTAATATATGATAATCCTTTCTTCCTAGGGCCCTCTTATTTTAGCTAATGACGGTAAAATTGCTTTTTGCAATGTGAAATCTTTTATTCAACTGCCTAGTGTGAATAAAGTTTTAAAGGTACTGTTTCGACAACAGTAATTGAAAAGCTTTGAGTTCACACTATGAACATAAATTGTATCTGACTAATGTGGTTTTAATACACCACAACCTTCAATATAATTCACATGTTTTTCTTGAACTGTTAAAATTGGTAGTCTAAAAATTCCACAAATGAGTTGATCACACATAGTTTAGTTTGATACAGGCTTTCTTTTGAGAAAATATGTACATTTATCAGTAGCTAAAAGATGAAGGATATATTCCTAAATGAAAATTTTTTTTAAAAAAGTTATTATTATCTTTGACTAAAAAAATTTGACACTTATAAGAATCCATGTATAACTTAGTAAAATGCTTGCATATCATACTCAAAACTCCAGAACTTCCCTTTAAATAAAATAATATGTTTTCCTAGTTATGTCAAAAAAGTATAGTTAATCAATAGCATATTATTGCTATCTCATTGAAATAGCTGTAACATTTCCACAATTTTCAGAGATTCATAACTCAGTTTTCAAATGCTGTGACTCCAGTTTGCTGATCCTCATTTTGGGATGGAGCTTCATCTGTTTCAAAATGTATTTGATCCCCTAAGCTACAAGACTACAAAACACCCGTCTTTTTGCATTGTTCTTCACTATTAAAGTTTATTTTATCCAAGTGTGATTTAAATTTTTCTCTTTGAACTTATATATTTGTGGGTTAAAAATTCACAGGACATTTTTAATCAAGAACTGAAATAAAATACTGTAATTTCATGGATGCTAAAGTAGGCTGTATATTTTTTTTTATATCTGCGGTTTAGCAAAATTAAGATACACCATCCCACAAAGTCATATTTGACACTGAGCACAGTATCATAACAACTATCAACACACCTAAAACTTTTGTGCATTTCCTAACTGGAAATTATACCAAAGAGAAGTATCACGTCATGCAGTATGCATACAGTGAGCAGCACAAAAACTGGCAGTTCTTTAAAAAGGCTACTAACTCGACAATGCATCTGAAGAAGCCACAATATTAATTGTTATGAATACTAAATCAACTCAAAAAACTACATCTGAATACCTCCTATCCAAACTCTATGCTGCCCATAGGTGTAAACAGAGGTGTAAACACCACTGCAATCCTCTAAAAATCAAATAATTCAAATTGAGCCTTTAGACTGTGCTGGATTTACAGCAGACAATCTCATATAATACATTCCTGAAGGTCTGTAGTACCTTGAAGTTTAACAAAATGCTATATGCACAGACTTCAGAGGGACGATCAGGTCAGAAAGCTTAAGAGAAGGTAAGATCAAAGTTTCAGCTTGAAAACCATTTTTTAAAAACTGTTCTGTCCTATCACAAAAAATTGTAATACTTGCGTACATATTTTGGCAATGTGTTGGTTATATTTAAATCTTGATCAATGCCAAATCAATTTTATTCTGCTCTACAGCTGATGGAAATAAAAACCACACACTTCTGATTTACAGAAGACAAAGATTCAGAAACTGAAATTTTTGCAAAAAAAAACACCCCAAAAGCTGTCATTCACATTCCAAGGGAGTATGAGACACAAAACAAAAATAAACCTAGCTTTTAAAGTCAGCAACTGTAGTTATAAACATCTAGGAAAGGCTCCAACAAAGTGGGTCAAAAAGGCTTGCCATCTAATACATCCACGTGGGCATGACAGCTAGTCTGCAGTCTTCTCCAGGACTCTCGTTTTGGTCCACTTGGAATCTCCGATACACAGAGAGGAAATGAAGAAAATGAAGGTAAAATATTTTTCACTTACTATGCATATTTCAGCCAATGTCCTGTACTGGCACACAGGGTACATATTGTTCCGTTATGGAAAATTACAGTAGACAGTTCAAAGACTTAATTGCCATAGAGGATAAACTGTTCTTCACATCCTAAAGGATGTTTTTTCCTAAACAGAAAAACAGCAGCCTCCCTACTTGAAAATGAGCAAGCTAACAAGAGTATTAATCTTTGATGTATTTCTTCCTTGGGACAGTGGAATTCTAGTCTTCATGACTATTAATCTGTCACCTTTTACAAAGCCTACCATTTCCTCTCAAGCTTTTGAAAAAAATCACAAGTTCTCACACAACCACATTAGCAAAATCTGCCAACTGTGAAAAATTGCAGAACACTCAGCTTTATGAACATACCTTATCTAAAAGATGGCGTAAAACCTCCAAACTGATTATCATTTACTCATTTCTTATTCATATCACTTTGAATAAAGATGCCAAACAAAACAAATTAAAAAAAAGAACTAAGATTAGTCTATTCCACAACAACTGGGGTTGGGATGGGGAATGAGAGACTTAATCAAATCAATATTTACCAAGAAAAGTAAAGGCATATTCAGGGTCCAGAAAAACAAGGTGGGAAAGATTATTATCTAAAAGTGTAAAGCAATGCAAATGACTCGATGTGGACATGGACTATTGAGCAATGGATACTGCATTTTTAGAAAATGCATGTTATGTCCACCACAGTTGATTGTGGTTTTTAATTAATTATATATGCATAGATAAGGGACGATAATTGGTGTAATTCATCCGGATTCTTAAAATATCTAATACAGCATATTTGGAACTTATTTTTAACTCTCTTAATTATAAATGCTGTTAACTAGCTGATAGTCTGTAAGGAGAGAGTATTGGAAATGACGATGTACTGAAGTGGGGTGCCGTAGGGATTGGTATTAGGCCTGACTTTGTTTAACATCTTCATTAAGTCAATGGAAGAAGGGATTAACAGCATGGTAATGAAACCCACAGAGGATACTAAATTAGAATGTGCACCAGTAGAAATAATAAAAATGGACACAGATAGGTTTGAAATAAAGGCAGGAAATAAGAAAATGAGACTTAACCTAGGAGAAATAAAAACTCATGCCAGAACGTATGGCAAAAATATTTTGAAATACAGACATTCATAACAAGGGAGAAAACTTGACTGCAGAAGCACTGAACAGTTTATATTAAATCGTAACTGCTCTTTACTAGAAGCAAGTTCAGTATAGGACAAAAGAAGCTACAGTCTCTGTTCTCATGAAACAGGTCTACTTCATCAGATCTACCAAATACTTGTTCCAGGATAAGTAACACCTACCCTTGGCTAATGAAAGAGTGACATTTTCTAAAACGTCAGAAACTGGTATCATACCCTTTAGGAAAGGTATGATTTCCATATTTCAAAATGAATGCTATAAAAGATCAGGTGATATCAAAGTTTCAGATGATTATTCAGAGCTGATGAAGTACTTTTTTCCAGAAGTTTTTACATTTCATCATTAACACTGATTTTCAGTTTACAGGCTAGCATAGCTGCATTCAAAGTATGAAAAGCATTTTTATCTGCCAGGGTGAAGATATAAAAATTCAAAAAATACTTTTTTTCCCCTCTGTTAAATGGAAAATGTCTAAACCTTACATGAGGGTACATAAGCATTCATTTGGGGTTCCCACACAGTTCATTTGTGATTTTGCTATTTATGACTATTATCCTAAATTTATTCTGATAAGGATAGCTTTATAATATATCAGCATTCTTTCTTTCTTTATTTAAAAAACAAAGATATAGCTAGCATGTTCACATGACATTCCTCCCTCCTTGTTTTCTACATTTTTCTCTATCTACTCGTAAAGTTCTAGGGGACTGGAGAGCATATACAATAAGAGAGAGAGGTTATAAGGTAATTGTATCCACACACACAATATCTAAAGGAAGATAAAGAAAAAAGATAAAGTGATGTGATATCCTTATATACCTATATGTGTTTATATTACAAGCCTTGTCTCTACTTTTATCCTTAAACATACAATCTACTTAGAAAGGGATCTCATAATATCCTTCCCCCCTTAAGTGAAGTTTCTACTGAGAACGTCCACTTATACTAACTAAATCATGAATTAAATTATCACTGCAGTGAAACTTCACTGCAGTAGAAATTTCTAAGCTGAAGTTTCTACTAACAATAAGGGTGCTACTGCTTAAGGCTGTACCACTGTTCTGGAATGGAGCATCCAAAGACAATCAAAATTGCAGTCATAAAAGCCTATGAAGAGTGAGTTGGTTTTTTTCCATTCCTACCTGTCTTTACAATCCTTACTCATGACAACTGTCGAATAGGTTAGTGTGATTATAAACAGAAGAGGGACAGCTAGGCAGAGAAAATACTCTGTATTGAAAGGTGAAAGCTGTTCATCACACGACAGTAATTCACAGTGTATGAAACGCATTAACACCGTGACATTCTATTCTTACAGAAAAGATTTCGCTCTCAGCCATCACTTGGCTTAATATTCTTACTCAAAATATGCTTTTCATGAATGTCACTGGCTACTTTAAGATACTGATTTGCGATAACTGGGAGACAGGAAAGAAGCAGTTCCATAAAACCAATAATCTGTTTGAAAACAGTTAACTGTAATAACAGTATTACTAAGCTAAAAGTGATAGTTCTCATTCTAGCCATATGGTGTGGTTTCGTACTTTACCTATCGTCTATGTATACTCAGTCTCACATGGATTTTACTTATATCTATGACTACCTAAATAAAAATCAACATTAAAACACTTTAATGTATGTCAAAGATTATTTAGTGCAGAAGTCCAGTTTATAATAGACATAGCCACCACCTCCCAGTGGAAATGAAAGGAGACTTATTTGTGCAACTAGACATACATGTACAGTATACATAATAGTAACACATATAGAATATAACATATACAATATATAGTATTTATCACAATCTTGTACCTATTTATTCATACTGCAGTGATAATACTTTCTTACATAACAGAATACCCTTCTTAGGGACCCAACTTCCTGTGCAAAAATGTAAGTCAAATTCTGACTATGCTTATAGAAACTGAAATTTGTAACAAAGATCCACCAACATATTTAATATTCTTGGCCAAACTAATGTCATATTATCTTTTCTGCTTCATCATTTAAACCAAACTTGACAAAAGAGATGAGTTTGGGTATTAGGAACCCCATGGTATCAGCTGCAAAATCCTGTGAAATCCAGCAGCAGAGGAAGAGTCCATAGTTAAAATTCTGTGTTCTGAGCAGTAAAACATGACCTGACCTATAAATTTAAAGAATTTGTAATTTGACAGTGACAACGTATTATACATTCTCACGTAATCTGAAATACAATGTTCATGAAGTGCAATTCAAGAAAAAAAATGCATTAGGAGAGTAATGCCCTTGTTACATGCATGCAATTGCCTGTCCTAAAAATCTAAAGATTCCTAACAGCTGGAACAAAATAAAATTAATGGAAATTAGAGAAAGACAGCAACAATCTCAGAAATAAACTAAATATGCTCATCCAAACACATTTTCACAACTTTTATTTGTTGTACCCTTAAACACTAACCTTTTATCAGAATTGCAGTGTGGACAAGAGCCCTATATAAAATATCACTAAATTCGTAAAGGTACAACCAGGCAGATTTTACTATGTTCCAATCAGAGGGCAGATTTTCTCTTAGATCGGCAGCACTTCACAACAAGAAGTTACCTATTGACTAAGTGGTAACTTGTACCATTTAAAAATTAAGTTTCTGTAACAAATTGTATTTAAATTCTGTGTTATAATTGGACTGTAACTGTATGATAATTATATTCTGTGCTGTAATACATATTCATTTGGGTATGGAGTTAGAATCTTGCTTTATACATTTTCCTAATTTTTTCTGGGTTTTTTTTTTTTATTTTTTTGTACATTCACCTTATTGTTCTCTTATAATACTTATTTTCATGGAATTTTATAGATGGTTTAAAAGGATAAAAGTTGGGAACTAGAAATTGCAGTATATTGGCAGTATATTAGTAACTGATAGATTACTAATAAAATATGTATCTTGTGTTTTGCCAACCAAACTGCAATCGTGTTTCTAACCACCTTACATCACAAAGTGAGGTCAAGGACCAGTGCTTGCAAACTTACCATGTCCTTAGCCCTTTTTGTTTGCATTATTAATAAAAGTAGTTATTTTGGCTAGTAAAAACTAATTGCAGAGTCAAGCTCTCTAATATAAAAATGGGTACAAAGCAAAGCATTGAAACTAAAAGGGGGTAAATAAGAGGAAGAGAGGGTCAGAATGCAGTAAGGAATAATCCAGCAAGTAGGTTAATCAGCTGCGATATTGCCGAGATCCAGGTTCAAATCCCTTCTTTGGTATTTTTCTTTTGCCCAGTGATGGCAGTGCTGTTGAGGCAATGGGCAGTCCAGGAAGCACGTATCTCAGTGTTGTCTACCGGAACTGTTGTAATTTGTTTAAATAAACTCCTGTTCTTGGACCAAGACTCTGTTCTGTTTCTTGATGAGTGTTTTAATCAGTATGCTACAAGTTAATATAGGATGGAAAGATCCTTCTCTATGATCACAAGTATTAGTAAGGATCTGAAAAAGCTTTACAATGAACGTTAAATCAACATTGATGCATTCCCGATTATGATTTCTACCTTGATAATCCAACATTATCCAAAAAGAAATGACCTACTGAAATTCCAAGTATTCCAAACTGCTATGAGATGGTCATTGTAACCTTCTATCTTTTTGAAATACTAAGCATTTAGCAATATGAAAGATACTTAACATAGAATAAGCCTTACACTGAAGAACATTTAGACCAAGATGATCCTGTACGAACACAATTTTTGTGAAATATTTAGACTACTTCAAAAGAAGTGAGATGATAAATGGAAATCATGTGGGGAAGGCAGATTTAATTACATTTTTGAAAATAAAATAAAAATACTTACAGAAGCCTAACATGAATGTGAGATGTGATCAAGAAGTTCTCTTTGAAGTATAATAGTTAAAACTTACCTAAGCACAGAAATGATGAATTAAGAAACAATATCAATGACATTACTATCAGAAAATCTTTGAACTTTTTATTTGAATTTTATAAATAACCAACAGAGTACCTCTTCAAAAACAGAGGCTGTATCAAAGTCTACAATTATGCTGAGAACAGTTTAAATATATAATTTTGCTTTTTGAGCTTAGAAAAATTACAGGTGCTTCACTGAAAATATGACCCTGTACGACAATATGAATCTCTAATATTTTGCTCTTTCAGCCCAACAGAAAGAGCTTCTATTTATCAGCTAAACAGTGCACAGTATTTGAAAAGTTCACAAAAATGCCGAAATTTCCAGTGATGGAAACTGTCTCATATAAATTTTACAGTCTGTTTACATGACATATAAGATTAAAGTTGCATGACTCGACTGTCCATCTATCAGTTTTAAGTAATTTTTTAGGGTTTTGTGAAAAGATTGCTTTTTGTTGTTAAATAAATTTGGCCTAAATTCAACCAGCAAGAATTACTTGTTACGAAGTCCAGTGAAGTATAGTTAACAGACAGCATCTTTCAACATGTGATTCCAGAGTTCACATTTGGCAATATAACAGTTCACAGCATTTAACTCTGAACCTCAGGGTTTCTGCCACTCAGGCCTGAAGGAGTTAAATCTTATAGCTCTTCAACAGAAAACAATTACATGTTTTTGCAGAAAAATAACACATGCTGATAGTGAATAATTAAATGCTCAAACTGAAGAGAAATGAACTATTTCTGTGATGTATGTTTTGAACTTCTAATAGCTAGTCTGATTCTTCAGAATAATAGCTGTGTTAGAATCAGGAAGGACACTAATGGGGAATGAAGAAGGGTATGAAAGAATAATGCATGTAATATGAAGAAAGGTGGAGAAACAGAGTAATTCCAACTGATATTTTTATTTGTTGTTTGTAATGCTAACTCATGGTGTCACGGACGTTTATGTTAAGGAACGTTATTCATTGTACACCCTGACCTTGGACGGTGATATAATGCTTTGATTTTGTGCAAAATTTAGTAGAAGCAGAAATTGCACCTTGCAGGACTAGGCCCTGGATGCAGAACAAGATAATGGTGAAATTCAAATAAAATAAGCCCTTTAAAGCACCATCAGAGAACAATAAATCAGCTCAACACTTTCCCAACACAGGAAATTGAGAGTTAACCAATCTACCCAATTTTAAATGTTTTTTAAAGGAGGAATAAATCTGCTATAGGGAGCTGGCTTGATAGACCTTTGAAGGTCTTCAAAACTCTCACTAATATGTTATTCTCTAAAAAATATTCCCATAATTCTGCTGTCTCCCATCATTCCTTGCCTCGAGATTCATCTGTCAACTTTGATGCATCTTTTAATGTACCCCTCCAAGCCTAAAAACCATGACTACAGACCACAGAAGAGAACTCTTTGCTTTGAAACTATCTGATCAATCAGAAGATCATTTACCTGCAAGCATTATTTGGTGAAGCTAAAGCGGCACATCAACCAGCAGCATCTGAAGGCTGAGGCAGCAAAACGTCAACAACAAATTGTCATTGGCATTCCATTTATGAACCTTCAAACAGCATCAGATCTTTTCCATGGGAAACCAGATCAGGTCAGACTGGAGCTGAATATTTCTTAACAAGCTAACCATCAAAAGAACTTACGTTTTGAATAAAAAGGCTATCATTTGTTGATTTGAATATCAAAGGGATCCACTGCAAACTCCCAGTCTAGAAAAACCTCCCTAAGCTACACCAGACAGGTGTTTAATAATCTATTATTAAGGCACTATTTTAGGTTACTCAGAATCATAAAAAATAGCTGTAACTGTGAAGCTGCAAATGGGACTGCACAAAGAAATGAATGCTATTAACATACTATTAACAATTCAAAAGAATGAGTTGACATACCAATCAAACTTGTTAATTGACTGTCAATGGCCTGTCCCTGAATATACAACATGACTGCATTATATATTTCAAATGCTGACAGGAAGACAGTTTCATTTGCATTAACTTCATAAACTGATCAACAACCAAACTGCCACATACATTTATAATGGGAAGCGGAATCATTTCAATATTCATGTAGCTCTGTAATTGTAAATTAGGTGCTGGCAAACAATACAATACTGTACATACTCTAAAATATCCTAAATTTCTCTGACCTACTTTCTTTTTTATTTTAAAAGAGCAGTGCAGAAACATTGTCTCTTACAGAGATGATTATTACTTTAATTTATGGTTCATGCCTTAGGCAAAATTTGTTTGCAACCTAGTTTGCAACCATAGTTTATAACTCTACTCTAGATGCATAACTGGTCCGCAATATATGAGGCATGCAAGGTGATGTAAAATTTTTCTTGCTTTACTTCTGTGAAATGTAAATACCATTAAAATACAGAGTAAATCTGTAAAAAAAAGTGAATGAAAATCTGTACTATTTCCCTGCTATGACACAAAGCAGATGTCAGCACTGAAACCACTGAAACTTTCTAATTAGACATTGAAACGTGTAATTTAAAGTGGAAAGTATTGTTCTTGCACATCCTTCCCTATGTCCTAGAATTTATTGCCCTCAGAGGTCCTGTCTGTATAAAGTATGTTTCCTAAAAATATCTCATAATTACACCCATTCAGTTTCATTGGGATTGACAGTGATAGCAGCTGAAATGGCTGTGATAGTGCTGCCATTTTAGCCAAATGGTTAGTCAGACATACTCTGAGCAAAGTCACAAATCATAGGAGTTGAGAGCAGAAGTGCTCGTGGCTCTTCCGTATTTCTGCCCATATTTATCAATCCAGAGGAAATGACCAAGGGCTGATAATAGCAGGAAAATGACAGAAAGAATTCCCAAGAAAAGACACAGGTCAACATTCTTCACTTTTCCCATTTAGGATCTCCCCTTGCAACATTTACTATCTTGCACTTCTGCTTACTGAAAAATACAGTTCTAGCTAAACTAACAGAGAAGCCTTCAAATGTTGTCATTAATGACCCCATGTATTAGTATCTATTCATACAGTTTAACATATAGGGTAGAGATAAAAGAAGAAATCTGTTTTTATTTGTTCATGACGTGCTATAGGCATATTTATCGCTGCTTATATAGAAATAATAATATCTCGATCACTCTGAGAATTGGAGAAATGAAGCTAAGCAGAAATGTCGCAAATGAGGATTAAGTCATGAAGGGTCTGGAAGTGTTCCACTGAAGGCTAAGTAGTAATTGATCAAAAATTCTCAACTTGTCAGGTCAGTCACATTCCCTCTATATCTGTATGACCTGGAGGAAGTATAAGCAAGTTTTAAACGTCTCAACTGTAAATGCACATTGTCTTCTTTCCCCCTCTTTTATTATTACTACTTTCATCTTGTCAATCCAGCAGTCACTTCCCTGGCTTTAAAGTTATTGCAAGAAGAGCCTAGCACTATACAGTAGCATAACCATACAGATATCACATAAATGTCCAATAAATCTGCAGTCATGACAATCTTCTCCTGCATTTCCTCTCAGATAAAGCATATCAGAGGACAATTTCTGTGAGCTGCTATACTTTAGACTTTATTATTTGTAGTACGGATGTAAGACTGAGAAGCAAAAAATATTCACATTTATTGTTCTAGCAACTGCAATTTAAGAGTAGAAAGACTAACAAACGGAAATATAAAACCTTCAGAAAAACTGAATATAGTGGAGCCACTTGGTGATGGCAGTCCCAAATCATCCTACCTGATAATCATGAAAGATTACTTATACTACAAACTAGATATTAGCTTTGATATCTTCCCTGAAGTATAAGCTGAGTAACTGTCATACTGAATAACATCATATGATGGGTACTGCTAAGTTTTTACACTGACAAAACAGGGATCATTAAAGCTTCAACATTCTTTCAGGTAATCAATGTAATAGAAGCAGTATGTGATTAAAAGCATTTAACACATGAAAAGTGTCAAGGTAAAGAACAGCTCATTACTCAAAGGATGTAGTATCTGTAAAACCAGCCATCTTAGTAGGAGCTGGTCATTTATAACTGATGCTAATGGCAACACACAACTACAGTGAATTCAGTAATTCATGCGCCAAGATTTATAAATTTTGATCATATACTGAATATATACATACAAATATCTACATATATACAGCTGAAATATATGAAATATACATATTACTGTAACAGAAATGATGTATGTTCATGTTTCAAAAAGACACGATTAATTTTAAGAAACTGCAGTTTGTCTGCACTGCTTCAAAATTTACATTTGAAATAGTCACTTTCCAATTTACTCAAATACACATTTTCACTGACATTTTCAGAACTTAGCTGAAATCTTCCTGACTCTTAATAGTCTGTGGCCAGCATAGTTTTTGTAGGTGGGGATAAAAACTCCTGCCCTTTGGAAGAAGGAAACTTTCTAACACTCAGATGAAGTCCCATCCATGTGGGAAATGGTGCTTTCCTGGAGATCAGCATCAGACTAGCAAACTAATTTGGACACAAATCTTGATTATTACTGAACTCATGATCATTATCTTTTGACTGGAAGACAGGCTTCTCAAACTTCGCTGTCTTTAGAAAGCTCACAAAACATTACGGACATTTTATGAAACAACAAGGATTAAGTCAAACACTTCCAAACAGTACAGAGCTGCACATATACTGTTTGTTTTGGATGAGGTTGGTGACTACAAGAAACGTGTAACCAGTGTTTTTGCTGAATGCATTACTGTCATTTGCTCAGTGATTAATGGCAAGATCAGGACTTGTATTATACTGTACTGCAGAGGTAGAAGGGTTCAAGCAACCAATCCCATTGCAAGTTCATAATTGAACAATGAGCAGCTTAACACAAACCTGTCTGTACTTGCTATTTTTATAAGGAAAAATTGAGATGAACAAATAAAAAAATTATTGTAACTTATTGAGAAAATATTTAGTGGATTAGATGCCTAACAAAAATATTCTAGCTTGCATTACAGTCTTGTTTCCATTCCTACAGAAGAAATATCATTCTGAGATCTGCTTTAGTCTGAATCACTATTATGGTTCTTAAAAATACGGTAAATAAAAATTTAAATTAAGGGGTTCACCCAGCTGGATTGAAAAGAAGAAAATAGTAAAGGAGTAAGGTTTTCCATATTCTTGAGCATCTGTGCAATATCAGTGCTTATTTTGTGGGGGAAAGTACAACAACATTATCATTGGCTTATACTTACTTCTTGCATACAGGTGCCAAGGAGAATGCAAGAGGAAAAAGAAGCAATTCCATAATTCTAGAATATGCCTTATATTAAACATATAGTTCTAACATTAGTCTAATTATTGAGAAACTATAGGAGTAGCATAACAAGGAAGCTAATTTATTGATTATTTCAACCTTAGTTTTAGTATTACCATACAAGGAGATATATAAATGAATACTCACATATACATTATATTAACATATCAGAGATGAAAACTTAAGCACTGATTGGGAAATACCAAAAATCAGGATCCATATGGAAACTTTATGTATATTTGATTATAAGCGAAATATACACGCATCTGCGTTATAAATGTACATCTATATTTAAGAAGATAAACCTGAACTTATTTGCAGGATGTTCAGATTTATGACAAACACATTAAAACAATCACCATTAACAGACTTTTGCAATGCTTTATTCCTTAACTTTGATGTTAGAAGAATTTTTGTTTTTCAAGAAAGCTAGTGCTTTCTTGATATTGCTTTCCAATTGCTACACTTAATCTTCTTAGTATGTAAAGGGATTTTTCGTGAGAGGAGTTACAAAAAGGCAACTTTGAAGTTTCTACCTGAAGCCATGTCTTATTTACATGATGTGAATCTTAACACTTTTCCTGCTGAAGACTCTGCAACTCACTGCATAGGTAGAGTGATTTTTTAAATTTTTCTGAAATTTGCTCAACAATTATGGAAAACAAGCAAACAATATATTTCAGCCCAGGATTTTTTTTCTTATTTTTTCAGGCATTTAAATGATGAAGTTGAATGAACGTTTTTTGTAACCACAGAAAACCCACCATCATCCAGTCTTTACCTAATGTCTACATTTCATTTATAGAATTCAAATGTATTGCTACCTCTTCAGAATTTAGGAAAAAAGTAACCTTGCAGATTTGTTACTGTTACAAAGAAGAAAGCTGGAACTTCACACAATGTGAGCCACAGACAGACTTAACTGAGATTCTTCAGGCACTTCCTCAAACACAGAATAAGATCTGACAGATTCGTTCACATGAGGGAAAGGCCCAGAAAGAAAATGTTTGGCGAATGTTTACTAATCTATCCATTTAAGGAATATTCAAAGCCTTTCCATCCCACTAGCAGAAGACTGCTGCTACTGTCTCCAGATGACTCAGTCCCAAATAAACATATCTTCTTATAAATCTCACTTTTTAACTTTATGTGCTCTTTGTCCAAGGGCTGAGATCAATCTAATAACTCCAGAAATTATATACATTTGATAACATTTGTCAAAGTCCAATTTAGCATGACTAAAATTCACTTATCTACCAAGAAAATTATAACAAAGTTAAACCAGCAGGAAATAAAAACAAGTGTGTCTCATCTGAGCATTTGTCACAGAACAGTTGCAACATTTGTAAGCCACATTAGCTGCATGACCCCAACATGACAAAAAGTAAATCGAATATTTTTCAGTAATACAGTTGCAGTTAGTGCTAATATATTATTTACAACACTCATCCCAGTCTTCACAGGAATCCCATCCTGTTCAATTGTCATTATTATAATTACCCGCTTTCCACAGAGGCAGGAAAATGGCACGTATGCAGAGAAGTAAACAGAAGCCTCTTCTGCTGGTGGATTAGTCTCAACATTGCCAATCTTGTTTATTGGGTATTTGACCTTGATAGGGGCAGTTCTCAGGTTGCCCCTTAATGAGAGAAAAATCTTATTAACAATTTAGGGCTTTTAATGCCCAATTTTCCAAAGCAGGAATGTCACTGCAATTACTTCCTTCGATATATTCATGACTTTTACTGCCATGAAATTAGACTGTTGTAGAAGTCTAGCATGTTACAGATTTCAAAGTGGCATTGATCTGCTGTATCAGCTCTGATCAGCCTTCGATAGCTCGGATCAACCTTCGATTGCTAAAACAGTGAAGAGAGCTTCTTTCTTCCCTACAAACTAAGAGGGTTTCTTTCTGTCATAGAGGCATTGGGTTTGTCTGTCCTAACTGGTAAAATATGGATGAACCTAAAGTTGATAATTACCTGTAAACATATAAAATGCATACATTAGATGATCTCAATAGTCTGCTTTCTTTCACAAAACCAAGTATGCCATGTAATTTACAATGCCTAATTCAACAAACTCAGACTCTAGCTGTTATAAAGCAAAACTATGTAATATAACTGTATGCTTTTTTTTTAAAAAAAGGTAAAGTATATAGTTGTTTAAAAGTTTACTACTTCCGTGTCAGGAATACAATACCAATGATGCAACAACAACAACAACAAACCTCCAAAATAAAAATCACCAGGAAACAACTGTTCTACTATTTCAGTCGAAGATAAGTATATGGCAAAAAACATGGTGCAACAATCCAATTTCCTGCTTATACCATGTATCTCATAACTCAAGAGGCCTACATAGTATATGGACGTGCTACGTAATCATTTAGTTTCCAGAAACATTCCACATTGCTCAGAATTTTTTTTAGTGTTGAACCATTTAGTTTCTTTATAATGTCTTAACAATTCATGCTGTATTTTAAATGCAAAAACCTACCTTATCAGACCAACAGTAGTAGTCACTAATGTGAAAACTACTGTTTCCTATATATCAGAAGTACTCCAGCAATAAGATGCCTAGGTTACTCATTCAACTCCATATGTTCCAGAATTTTAGCCTTAGAGTTCTAAAGCCTTCTTCATCATATGCTGAACAGAAGCTCTTTGAAGTCTTACAGACACCTCTATTGAGGCTCTCAATGACCACTGAGAATTTTGATTCTGTAAATTCAGACAAACAATCCAGTCCACCTTGAGACATTTAAGAAACAAGTCTGTCTCTCTGCAATACGTCTGTTTCTGTATGTATACATACATATATACATACAGAAAGAAAAATAAACATAAGCGTACTATCAACACTATCTTTACATATTATGTATATTCTAGTTATAGATTAAAGTAATTTCATTCAAAAAATGAAGAATATAGAGACAACAGGAAGACTTTCAAGTGCTTCAGCGACCTGCACAGAATAAAAGTATGAGAGGGTGATCCGGCCTGATAGGTCAAGATATCATGATTAAGTAATAAACATCACTAAATTAAGTAATAAACATCACTAAAATAATAGTAAAAAAGGGAAAGGAGGAAGAAAATACAGATCTAGAAATTATGTGAAAATTGAATATTCAAATGACATTGGTGGGGCTTACTGCAATGCAGTGACAGCTTAAAGGAGCACCTCTGTGAGCAGTGTAGGAAAAGTCATTCGTGATGAAATGTGGTAGAAACAGCTACTGATTTTTGTCTAGGGGAGATATATACTACACATCAGCAAAACAATTTCATAACGCTGCAGTTTGGAAGTTCCCTCTACGCTCAGATACAGGAAGACACCTTTAGAGGAATCAGATATAAATCTGTGAGTTAAAATTCTGTATTAATTTTGTCACTTAAAACTCAAAAGCAAGGTATTCCCACAAGTAAGTCAGGCTGCACAACTTTGATTATAACCTCTTATATCCATTAGAATTCATTCTTTACATAATCACCTCTACATTCTATGCGGGAGCCCTGTTCCATTTAGCAAGCAGATGTTTACAGATTACAGGGGTGGTTTCTTGGCTTTTTAAAACTGCTATACAGCTAAATCTATATTTTATTCTCTCATCCACTACATAGTACCCAGCTTTGAATGGTCTCCCAAACAGGAATCTCTCATGTTCTGGTAGTTCCACCTTCCTTGACCCATTCACATAGCACTATCATCATTCTCCTGAGAAAGCAAGGACCGTGCCTCATTTCATTCACCTGAGAGTCGAAACCAGGAAGAGCAGGGAGTACTGCTGGTTTCCACTGGCCTCCCCAATATATCTTGTTCACTAATTTGAAACAGTATGGAATTGGCAGGTCTCTGGAGATGAAGAAAAAGATGAGGAAAGACGACCCTGTTCTCCCCAGACAGGAACCTATTCAGTATCTCTCACAGAAAAGACAGGAGCATAATTTTCTCTAGCACTGAAGTTACACAAGTAACAAGATAGTGAATTACAGTATTAATCTTTCTCTGCGCATACAAAGGGGCACTATTCCAGAGTTCTGAGACTCCACAGAAAGAAAAATGAACAATGAGAGCAATATAATACTAATTTGCAGATAAAGAACTGAGACCTAGGACAACTAAACAATTTGCCCAGGTTTACAAAGGAAGTCTTGTATGTGAAACAGATATTCAGATGCTTTTTCAGTGAGCATCACAAGATCTTTCTACCTTTCATGTCCCACCTTGACCAGTTATGCTTTAGATCTTTTAGTCCAGCCTGTTTGAATTATCAATAAAGCAATGCATATAGATGTATAACATGACCCCAGTAATAGTAAAACCATGTGTTTTGAAACATGGCAGGTGACACTCCTAATCAGATTACTGTTTTCATGCATGTTGCTTTCATCCTCAAAAATATTTTTTAAAATGTAATTTACCCAAGTATATTAAAAAGTATTTTAATTCATAGTAAGGATTTAATAGTCAGGAAGTTGTTCCTGAAGGGTATGTGACTAATAGCTCTGGAGACTTAAATAAAATGTTTATTTACAAATGTACACAACATCACCCACAGCTCCTGGAATTCACTCTGTCAGTAAAGCTTAAAGTTATTCTGGGGGGACATCAGAGTTTAGTCTCCAGGACAGCTGAGTCATTTGCTTCACAGCTGACAGAGTACTGCAGTGCAGTCTTCTGAAATATCACAGTTAAGTCAAAATTGTTATGCATAGTGAGAGCAGTCACCCAGTTTGAAAAAAGGACATAACACACTGGTTTTAAAACTTTTTATAGGATCACAGTAGAAGTAAACAAAAAGTCCTGTAGCCTTTTTGTGGTAAGTAGTACACAGTAGAAGTAAACATAAAGCCCCAAGCCTTGCCATATCCAAGTGCCTCTTGAACAATTAATGGATCCAACAGCATGATCTCTGTGAAATACCATTGCACTGCTCATACAACCCCAAACACTCTGATGTGCTAAAATGCAACCCCACAAATAACATCAGTTCCTATCAGCTTGATCCTCCTGATACCTGAGGTTTAGAATCCATCACCTAAATAATACATAATATTAACCCATGGAAATACACACAATATTATTGTCAAGTGTCTATCTCAAGCGTGCCTTTAGCAGAAATTAGATCTCTAAGTGAAAGGCCCGAAGTCCTAAGAGAGTGTAAGTTTTCATAGTAAATTTCCCTCAGTACTTAAGGTTTTGCTTATACGTATGCATGAGACCTGCCCACGCTAAACACCTCTGGACATTCCCCGCATCTAAGTGGTAACAGGACCTACAAACTATGAGCTCTCTAACTCTGTGTTTTCTGCCACAATAATGTCACAATATGTAAGTGTCTGTCTTCAGACTTTAAAAAACTTACTATGAGATAGCAAACTGGAGAAGCCCAACTTAAAGTGTGCAGTTTCTGAACTCTCAGTTCCATGATTCAATTTCACAGAGCAAAACTGCCTTTGGTATAGTTGCTTTTCCAACTGGGACAAAAAATTGAAATAGTCACAGACAATGGAACAAAAATTACAACTATGGCATCACGTAGTGCAATGCCACGGGGAGGTTTCACCTGCATCTATATCTACAGCAGAAATTTAATCTCTTGTTTTAAGTGAGTGCTATGAGGAATCTCTTTCAAACTAATAAAACATTTTTAATTGCAAACACACACTTCTTGAAACGATACATATTAATGGATTAACTATTACATGAGTTAAAATTATGATTTTAAGTAAATCTTACATCTGTATGCCTCAGCCCTTATAATAAAGCAATACATACTTTCACAATATTTCAAATAATTCAAAAACATCCCAAATATTTCAGTATACTACTGCTGAAAAACAGAGTGCAACTATGCTAAATTTTTAAAGCTTGTTATACCTAATTATTATAATTACATAAGCACTTGATCTGGAAGCCAGAGTAAAGGTTAAAGATGGAATAGAAATTTCTGTTTTTCCCTAACCATGAGGAACTTTTCAAAGTGCAGCTTAAAAATAGTATCTTTATGGGTCTTCCATCTACTGTTTATTTTGTTAATACATTTTAAAGGCAATATCTTTAATACCACTACAGCTGAAACTAATCTCTATCTTTCTTTAGCACTTAAATGACTATCTTTTCCCCACTATTTTAAGGGCCACAGTTGCATCAAGACATATTCATAATCAAAATCTTAAATTGGATAGCATATGTGTAGCTATCAGAAAACCTACAACCTTAATAGACAATATTTTAAGTCTTCCTGTGAGAGCAATGGGACCCACAAATGTGAAAAGATAAATCTGAAAGAAAACTGTAACTGAGATTTCTCATTTTGGAGCTATTATTAAACCCCTAAAAGCTAAATGCATTTTTGCTGAGAAAACAATCTCTCTCGTCAAAAAGAATTCAGAACAATCCCAGGTCCTAAATTGTTGAGGAAAGAAGAGCTGATTTCCTATTTGAAATTCCTCTGAATCTTCAGAAGGCTCTGGATAGAACCTTACAGTGATTCACAAGCTGGTATAAATTTCAGAAGTCTATGCAAGTCAATGTAAACTACGGGGAGCTGGAAGAAGAGATTGTGATTTGCACCTGTTATTTATATGCATGGTGTTTTAAAGCACAGTAAAGAGACAAGACAAATTAGTCCCTTTGATTCAGTTCTCAATTTGGTTTTATATGCTTAAAATAAATATAGACTCAGGATAAGAGCTAGAAGATGCATGCAGAGCTTCTAATCAAAGTAAAGGAGTAATAATACTTAACAACCTTAGTAACCACCTGATTACTTTTTGTAACTAGCTGCTGAAAATTAATAGCCTTCAGAGCCAAATATATAATAATTGAAAAACTGAATATAAGCAAGCAAATAAAAAAATATCATTTAAAATAGAAAATTATATGGTTGAATGTGAGGGGGGCAGAGAGAAAAAGCAAGTTGCACAATTAGGCCTATCATGTTTCGCTTCACTTTCTTCTGTCCATAAATTTTATTCTGCATTTATACATCTCTAGACATCTGGCAGCATAGCCAGAGTATAAACTTCAAACACACCTGTGAATATGCACCTCAGACATGTTCACCGTACAAGTACACATCAAGCCTACGATACACACACAGCAAACTGACACTTCTACTATAAGACTTCCTTATTACATAAGAACTCTGCACACGATAGTAGTCCTTCAGGTTTGTCTAAAGTTATTCTAAATTCTTTTTATGTGGTTGCCTTCAACCTGACCTTCAAGCATATTTACATGTTTAAGGGACTGCATTTACTTGAAAAATCTGTTTAGAAAATAAAAATTAAGTAAATAAATAAAAATCCTGAAACAAATCTCAATTAAGTGGCTACTTTTGTAATTACTGCTATAATCTTTCAGTTTAAATGGAATTAGCATATCATACAATAATATACCCTGGTAAAGCTAAAAGATGAGTATGAAACAAATAAACCCCAGCATTTTAGCCCATTAGTGTTGCATTGGTTCTTTATCCCTCCCTCCCTGGATCTTTTAATGGCTACATTCAATTTTTGTATCCCAGCATTCTTTAGACTCTGTTTTTACATATGCAACAATAGTATTTCCAGAGTGACACTTCATGAATATTACTAGCACCTCATAGTAAATAATAATTGCAGTCACTAAACAGATTCTCATACCTTGAGTAAATTTTTACATGCCATAATTGGCATGTAATAGACCAAAGTTTTACTCTAAGTTTATTTAGATAAGTGTAACTTAGAGCAGAATTTTATTATCAAATAACATTCAATACCCAGAAGTGCAGATGTATCGATGATGAATAAAATGAAAAATATATGACCACAATAACCACTGTTACAGTTATACAACTTTCATATAAAATGACATTTTCAGAAAATCTCAATAGCTTTATTATATAGGCATACTTCTAAAGTTTTGAGTCTCCCTTACATACGACCAGATTTTCAAAATTGCTCAGCAGCTAGCAGCTCCCATGGAGAAATGCAGAACTCAGAAAAATAGAAAACATTATGAACTACAATCTTGATATGAAAATACAGTTAGTTAACTACCAGTATACTGAAAATAAAGGATTTTTATTTTAAAGTACTGTCATGCTGAGCCCTCCTGAACACTAGTTAAATGATGAAGGTAGTTAATTTTTTTGCAGAGAGAATGATTTTCTATAATCAGAAGAGAAAAAAATAATAAACACAAGAATAAAAACTGCGTGTAAGGCTAGGAGACAAATATTATAAACAGTTACTTTTCCTGCTTAGCATAGAAAACAACTAAATTGTGAGCAGTCATATGGAATAAAGCTAAAATAAAGAAGAATGGCAAAAGTGGTGGTGAGGTGCCAAGGCAGACTAGCAGTGTTTCAGGCCCACCTCCATGATTTACATGTATTGAGGCATTGTATATACTTTTTGTAAATTACAGTAATTAACTTTTTGGTACTCTGAACAGGAGGGAAGGCTGGGGAAGCACACAGACATGGAGGGATTCAGCCGAGAATGTAATAAACTGAACTAATCACTTGGAACCTGCTCATCTTTAATCCGCTTTGGTCTTCCCTCTCGGGAAGGGAAAACCCCACCAGTCATACTGGAGGTCTCACTCATCCATAGCTCTCTCCTGCTTCCTTGCCTTACTCTCTTTTCAATTTACTTGCCCTACTTCAAGTACTTTTCAGAATAACACTTTGAGTCAGGAAATGAGATGTCTGCAAGTATGCTTGACATCTTCATATCCTGCAACATTCTTATTGAGAAAACAAACACTAAAATAACTATTTTATGGCTTATCCATTTTATAAGAATAAATCAAAAGCTATTTTTCCGGGAAATTTATTTCAAATTTTTACATTTAAGAAAAAGATTCAAATTCTGAAAAAAAATGTAGCAGCTTTATAAAAATGGTGGCAAATTAAACCTTGGCAATACTTGTTACTTTTCTTCAAACTCTGAAATGTTAAATTAAAAATACATCTAAAGCACTTCAATCAGTTTACTTTTTGCAAAAGTTTCATACTGTTTACTTAAACAAGCATAAGCGTTGAAAATGTACTTTCTGCTATGTCCCACAGCTACACTGTTCCACTTCATTTTCCTGTTTTATTTGAGGACAAAGGGAGATCTGTGGGAAAGGGACACATTGCATTGCTCAAGACTCTGGGCAGAGTCCTTATTTTTCTCTTCACAAATTGCAATAATAGTAATGTGGAAATTAGCATGTTAAAGTTCGTAAAGACCTCATATAATAATACAAATTTAAATAAATTGTTTTCCTACACTTTTCCATTGTTTCACTTCTCTTCTACTTTTTTTCTATCTTGGTGTTTTGCTTTCCTTTTTTCTGTAGTTCCGTATTCTTACTAGTTAGGGGAAATCAGGCTGGATCTGACAGCCCGAGAGAGGCGAGGCTGCTGCAGCTCCATGTGCCCGGTCCAACCCATAGCAAGGCTGAGCAGACGTTCCCAGTGGGTACATGCACACAGATCACGCGTATGCACTGCATAGATACAAACATACGCAGCCAGCCACACCAATCAACGCAGTTGGAGACACAGAGCACTCACATGAACAGAGACAGCACCAAAAGCCTCATCCCACTCCCCTCCCTGGCTCAGCAGGATGGAGGTGCACTAGTAAGAATATTAATACACACACATACAACATGGATCCCTCCAGCAGCTAGGCTCAGACACTTGGTCTGCCCAGCAGCTGCCCCTGGATCCCAGTCTCCCCAGTTGCTGTCACCTGGACATATGACACCCTGAGGCTGAGTTCCACTCCAGTTGCTGGTGCAGACCCCGCACCCACACATGTACACGCACCCAAAGCTGGCCTTGGTTTCACTCACTCGGGTCTCTCCAGTTGCCGCCACCCAGGCACATGGGCCCTCCGACCCATGGTCTGACTCCAGTTGGTGGCACCCAGCCGCCCATACAGACACACTCAGTAGAGAGTGCCTCCCCCAGGAAAGAATTAGAGAGTAACTCAATAAGAAGACGGGACAGACTGAGTTTCTATGATGAAATGACCAGCTTGGTAGGTGAGGGGGGAGCAGTGGATATTGTCTACCTGGACTTCAATAAGCCTTTCGACACTGTCTCCCATAACACCCTCATAGAGAAGTTGTTGATGTATGGGCTGGATGAGCAGACAGCGAGGTGGACTGAAAAATGGCTGAATGGCCAGGCCCAGAGAGTGTAGATCGGTGGCACAAAGTCTTGCAGATAACTAGCGGTGTACCCCAGGAATCTATACTGGGTCCAGTCCTGTTCAACATCTTCATTAATAATCTGGATGATGGGGCAGAGCATACCCTTGCCAAGTTTGCAGATGATACAAAACTGGGAGGAATGGCTGATACACCAGAGAGTCGTGCTGCCATCCAGAGGGACCTCTGGAGACACGTGCTGACAGGAACCTCATGAAGTTCAACAAGGAGAAGTTGAAAGTCTTGCACCTAGGGAGGAACAAACCCATGTTGGGGCCCGACTGGCTGGAAAACAGCTTTGTAGAAAAGGAGCTGGGGGTCCTGGTGGACACCAATTTGAACATGAGCCCCCAGTGTGCCCTTGCAGCACAGAGAGTGATGGTAACAGTGATGGGCTGTATTCGGAGGAGCGTTGCCAGCAGGTCAAGGGAGGTGATCCTTCCCCTCTACTCAGCACTGGTGTGGCCACACCTGGAGTGCTGTGTCCTGTTCTGGGCTCCCCAGTACAAGACACAGTGTTCAATGAAGGGCCACTAAGGTGATTAACAGACTTGAGCATCTCACCCAGTAAGAAAGGCTGAGAGAACTTGGACTGTTTTGCTTTTAGAGAAGAGAAGGCTCAGGGAGGTAATCTCATTAGTATATATAAATAATTGAAGGGAGGCTGCAAAGAGGACAGAGCCAGTCTCTTCTCAGCGGTGGCCAGTGACAAGACCAGAGGCAATTGGCACTAACTGAAACACAGGAGGTTGGTTCCCTCTGAACATCAGGAAACACTTTTTTACTGTGAGGGTGACTGAGCACTGCTGCAGGTTGCCCAGAGAGGTTGTGGAGTCTCCCTCCTTGGAGATATTCAAAAGCCATCTGGACGTGGTCCTGGGCAACCTGCTCTAGGTGGCCCTCCTTGAGCAGGGGGTTGGACAATATGACCTCTAGAGGTCCCTTCCAACCTCAACCATTCTGTGATTCTGTGAAGTGCCTGTTACAGAGAGGCGCATGAGCAGGACATCTTACGGCGTAATTCACAGCTCCATCCCACATGTGAATGAATGTGCTTTAGACATTCCCAGTTGCTAACAATAGTTTTCCCCCTGTTTTCCTTGGCCATTTGCTCTTCCTCTCAATGCTAATCTTTTCTGTTCTACTCTTTCCCATTCCTCTCACTTTCCCCAAACAATGCAATACGGAAGTAGCTGAAATGCCAACAGACTGAGCACAGTAGAATTTAGCTGGGTGAGTGCAGTATAGACATGCTCCAACTCAATTTCCAATCTACAGACTGTATCTTTCCACTTCCAGATTCTCTAAATAGTTTTACCGTAATGTAGTCAGAGTACCATGTTCACTTTGTCTCACATACAAATGATATTACTTCTGCATTCCTATTTCTTCTTCCCTCGACCCTCTTCCCATTTTTACAGACCAATTGAAAGCAAGATGCAGAGGATATAAATTCTTTGTAAAGCAGAGTCTGATTTTACTTTACTTTTCTCCTGTGTCTACCAAAATGGGAATGAGTGCCTCCTCCCCTTTTTACTAAACCTAAGAGCTACAGCAATAGAACTTTATAAAATATTATGCTAAATTTCTAGAGAATTCACAAATAGTCTAGGAGAATTTTAAAACAGATGCCTTAGTTATGAATTTCCAACAAAGAAAATTACTTAAATATTTAGGTTGTCGCTAGTGATTTATAGTAGTTATGTAATTACAGGGAAGAAAACGGTTATTATTTATATAAATTGTTTCCCTGAAAAAATGACTTGTTATATGACATCATAAGGTTTCAGGTTTATGTCCCCTAATCTGACATCAAAACAAGTAATGAAGATCCATACCTGACCCCTGCACTATGCCTGTTTTGCACTACTCTGCTTTTACAGAAAGTTAAAACATTTGGCTCTCAAAGGATCAAACCCATAGCCGCATTGGTGAGGAAAATGAAGTCCAGTAAAAGACCTATCTCCAGGTGAATATGAGAAGGACTTCCCTCTCTCTGCGTAATTTTTGTTCTCTTGCCTTCCGTTCTCTCTGCCTTCTCTTGAGTTGGGTGACTGGCACAGCCTACTGAGGATATTTAAACCACAGACTATTCCAATCTCTGCCTTCAGACAAGGGATTTTCATTATCTTCAGGTTAATTCCTCATTCAGAAGTTCAAAACTGCATAGGAAGCTCTAAGGAATCAGGAGGAGACAGGGATATGTAAGTGCATATTACAGCCGAATTAAATCTGAAGAGTCTTTTTAGTTAAGAACTGTAAGAACAGAAAGAACGTAGATTGACCAGCAATTCCTAGATTGAATCTGTGGCATGAATGACTGGAAAAACAAAACTGTGGTTTTTTTCACACATGCTGATAAACTACATTGGAAGTCACTGACAGTCAATAGACAAAGTCCCTTTAGAGCAAAGTAATTTTCAAAGAACAACACTTAATATGCATGTGCAAAGTATTCTCTCCATTAATTTCTCTGAAGATTTCCAGATGTGAAAGATAAGAAAGAAATGCTGGGAAAAAGGTAATGGAAACACAGAAGAGAAAAAACACTTCGGAGTATGTGTTCTTCTCTCTGAAATCCTTATAAATCTAGAAAAAAGTCCCCAGTTTTCCTCTTATGGCCTCCTCTTCTTCCTTTTGAACAATATCACTTCATTTCTTTCATGTTAGTAGTTTTAGTAGGGTATGGTTTCACAGAAGAGAATTACATTAGGATTATCTTCCCACATTAGCTAGAAAAATATGCTCTTCAGACACAGGATACTTTATTTCAGCATTTTGTTCATTTTAGAATGCTCCCCATTTAAATGACAGTGACACCAAATATCTCATATCACATACTGCCTTTCTCCAAAGGTAACCAAAAAAAGAAACATGTGAATTCTACCCAACATAATAAGCTACTGAATTCCATGGTGATACCACATGGACCCTATAAAAAGTGGTAAATGAACGCTCGTGATCAGAAATGGCAAATATGGAGAAAATGTTACATAAGAAGTTGTATCACCTGTTTCTTGTATACTTCCATAGCTTCATCCTTCACTGGACACGTTCTTAACAAAATATCGTGTGTAGAGCATATAATAATTTAAGTATCTTACATAGTTCCTGTTATCAGAACGGGGAATCGTATGGACATGTTTTAAATCTATCACCAGATACCAGAAGTAAACTTTACAATGAGGCCCACTGTAAAAATACTGATTGAAAATTCTTTATCAAGATTAAATTAATACAAATAATTAAACAGTAATGGTAAATGGAAAGTTTCAAAGCTATTACATTTTTCGATCAGTTCTGTATGTTTTGAGCTCTGCTCTCATATTGCCAGACACTGTATTTCTATATTCTATAATTAAGTCACACAGGAAAAGACTATCAATCATGATTCTTTGCACTGAGGTTTTTAAAGATTACTTACTAAATCAAAGTTGTTCACTCACCACCATCAGCCCTCAAAACTCAAAGTCAAGCTATATGACCAAAGTGACAGTGCAAACTGTCACTGGCTAGCAGACAGTGCAAAACATTTTCTGAGAAACATCAGTAAAGAAATTGTAGAAAAACTGAACACTTGTTGCTTTCGCTTAAAAGTTACCAGAATATGTCTTAAGAATAAAATATTAACCAACCTTTAAATACAGAGGTGCAAAGATTATTTATTCTGTCATTTAAAAAATATAATCAGAATATATCACCCAGCAAAGTAATAAAAACACACTCTGGCTTCTAAAGATTGTTTTTCTTCACCATGTACAGCGCAATACTAAATAATACAGGATCTGGGGTTCCAATTCAAGATATAGTTCATTTTTTGTAATCTATAGACAAGATGTAGGAACTTTTCTTGTTACAGAAATCATATTTTTTTCTTTACTGGTACCACACATCAATTATGATCTCTGACTAGCATAGCAATTTGTCTGAAAACGTAATCAAAGCTGTAAACTATGGAAAAGAAAGAGATCAAGAACTCACAGAACCTATACAGACAGCTACTGTTTTGCAGACAAAAAATTATTTTGAATGGTATGGGCTGACATTATTAAAATGTGTTTTTTATGCGGAACCTTATAAATACTTTCTTCCAAAAAACCCACACCAACACACTTGATCAAATAGCAATTGTGCAGTGCTATTAGTTTCACATGTATCTTGATTCCAGGTACTGGGTGTTGAAAGATTTATTTATGTTGAGTTGTACCCTAAGGTAATTCAGTTTTCAAAAATCAGAATACTACAATAACAACCACCTGAAAGACAGCAGCCTGACGATCAACCTCAGGTAGGAAGAATTATCTGAATCCCATGGACAGTAAAGTAGCTCCTTGGAAGTGACAATTTCCTTTTTATTTTTCCCGTTTTTATTTTGATCTTGTTATTAGACTCTCAACTCGCAAATGCTCAACTGTCACAAAAGATCAGTGTTACTGAACCACCGGCATTAATCTGTTGTTTGAAATGTATAAAGAAAGACAAATAAAGGAGACATAGCAAAATGTCTTCCTCAAGTAGAACCAGATATTGAAATGATAAATAACATAACCTATGAGCACTAGTTATAATGTTCTTGGGCAGAAGAGATTTCTAAATATCAAAGACTGTTGCTTCATTGTCAGATGGTCCATAAATAAACCATGGTCAATTCATGACATTGGACCTTTTCTTCTTGCTATGCTACTGTAAATAAGTGTGTTCCCCTTGCCTGTCTGAATTCTACATGCCTATTTCCAGAAATGCCGCAGCATATAAGTAACACTGTCATGTCCGTTTTGTCAACTACATGCTGATTATCCTTTTCTATCTGTAGTTTGGGAACATTATCAAGGTCAGAAGCAATCGCTCAGAAAACTGATCCTGAAGCTCTTGTGTCTGATAATTTCTGTAAGGAATTTTCATAAATAAACTTCATAATGCAATCAGTGAAAGATCTATCTTTCTTACATAGTGTAGAAACAAAAATTGTACCAGTAACCTGTCAAGTATCTAGTCAATGTGTTCATTTATTGCATGTACTCATGTCTTACTCCAAAATGACACAAGTCTAATTTACCGTTACCATATCTAACTTCCATGTGTGTTTGGGCAAATGCCCACCTCCTTCAACTCTCCTGACCTCCACTTTTTTTTTCCTTTTTTTTTTTTCTTTTTTGACAAATTGGTTATGAGGCATTTACAACTGATGCACATATCGCGAAATTATTTCTGCCAAGCTTCCTCCATGACCTGCCCGTGGGACATGACATGCTCTGAGATGCATCGCTCTATCAAACTGAATCTTTCCAGGACAATGCAAATTATGACAAATTCCATCATCCCGCATTATGCGCTTCATGCTAATCTTCCTAATTCGAGAAAATCAGAAGGGCTTGCTGTTCTGCTGAAGGGCACGTTGTCTGAATGAATGATGGTGAAAGAACATTCGCAATCCCCTTCATCTTCTTATCCCAGCTGTGGCCACCTCTGCCCTAAAACCCCTGAGCAACCTTTCCTCCTATGTAATCCTTGCATCAGAATTAACTCAGGATCAGTCTTTTGACAGAGTATCGAGAATAAGAATGATTTTTTTAGTTCTGGACTTCAATGGTAGTACATCTTTAGAAAAGCATTTTTAACTAAATTTTCCCCATAGACTTTTTCTGCCTATTTCTTCTAGTCTGCCAGACTTTCACAGTAGGAGTGTGATCTCCAAGAAAAGTTAAATTACCTCCCAGAGTGGATTTTGAAACAATTTCAGCAATAGGTTTCAGGCAATTTCTGGTCTCTAGCACTTTTGACTTTGGGAGGTTATGCTGCTGACTCAAAGCAAACCACCAACCTGCAACACATTCTTCAGAAAGTCCCTAGGATAGAAAACAGCTACATCTCTGAATCGTTCTTCAGTGGCTCAGAAGGTGGCAGTATTACTACATGAAAGAAACTTGCCATCTGCCTACTATTCCATATCCACATTGCTGAAATAAACATGTTTAATTCCCAAAGAAGCATATATTTTATCCTGTGGCATAATTTACTTATAACATTAAAACTCAAACATGGAGCAATTTGTAGCAATAACTATGATTATGCTGTTAGTGGCCCAAATGTCACTGTCTAGGTTAGGCTAAATGATACCTAGCACCAAAGAGCTTCTGTGATTTATTTTTTATTATCACTGGTAGAACTTGCATGCTTAAAAGGCTCCCCATTCAAATTATTCAGTCTCTCAATGACTGAGGTAATCATAGAAAATCTTGTAGGAAATTATACAAGTTTTAAATCATAGCCATGCTTAAAATATATAAATGTTTTGGGCAGGCAGATATGTTGTTATAGATTTAAAAATAAAATTTCATGGTAAAAATACAATGCATATCGCAGAATGAGAATTAAAATATATCACAGTTTTTGCAGTCTGGAAGACTGAAAATTAAAAGGGTTTAGAATCAAGAAAAAAAATGTATCGCTTTATGAAATGAAATGTATGTTTTAAAAACATTCTCAGAAATATTAATAGATATATTTATGAAGCTGTTTCATTGAAAATGAGAGAACATTAAGATTTTTAAATAGCTTTTGCTTTAATTTACATCTCAACTAATGGGATCCTGTTCCTACCTATTTATATAGTCCGAACATTTCAATCTACAGGAACTCTGTCAATATTACAGATAATATTTCTTTTATACTATTACTTTAAATTCGAACAGAATTTTTATTTATGGAAAATGAAGTGTAAGCCGTACTTTCTAGTTGAATAAGCTTTTCAGAATGAATATACAAACACTTACTCAGTAACTAAAATGCAGACAAGTTTTATTTTGCATTTACAGTCTATGCTTTAATGGAATCTTGCATAATTGGCTTGATGCTTTACTGAGTCTTCATACATGCCTAATAAGTACATAGCACAGATCCACATTAAAGTATTACTAAGAAGAGACAGGAAGATCTTCAGCTTTATACTTCATTCCCAGTGAGACCCAAACCCTCAGAGGTAAATGACTATGTGAGCATCATTTCAGCAAAAGGCACCGGGCACACCCTGTGCATGCTGCGGCTTGTTGACATGAACCAGGGCAGGCAGACACCAATAATACATGAAGTGCGGTTCAGAGGCAATTAGGATCAGTTGTCAAGGCCAGGCCATTAATGAAAGAACATGTCAGAGGAGCTGGAGACTTCAATGGTTGAGGGCAAGAAGGCGATTTAGTGTGACAGATCGAGTCCTTCCAATGTCCTCAGTGGTACATGCTAATACCAGCCTTAACAACCTTTTGTGGCAGTGTATAATGCGACTAACATGGACTTTGATTCAGCAAAATGACTGCTGCCACTGTTAGTCTGTCTCATTCCAACAACAGTAAAAGCACTGCTACAAATAATTACCCACTTCCTTCTCCCCCCTCCTCCATTTAATGCAGCAGTCCTTTATGCATGCCATACTGTTTCTCACTAGAAGGTCACAACGTTTATCATGCTGCTTTCTTTTCTTTCTGTCATGCCCTTTCTATTTGTTAATATAATCTGAAATTATCCTGTAAAACAGTTTTGTTCAAGTAAAAGGACGTTAACTATAAATTCAACATTACCTCATGTGACTAATAACAAATACAAAAAGAGCAAACCAAACTGGTCTAAAGCATTCACTACCTATTCTGTCAATTACGCAAGGAAAATGCTGCAATGTGAGATAACATCATCTACTGGATCAAAAATATATGGCAACTTTAACCTCCACAAAAAATGAAATCCTGAAGCTTTATACATAACTTGGCACTTGGTTGTTTTTCCTATTGTTATTGTCAGCACTACCAAGCACTAATTTCTATAAAAAGCTGCAGACCCCAAATTCCTAACACTCAATTACAAGATGAAAGGAAGCATAAACGTAGAAAGAAAAACCTGAAACAGGAGTTCTGTTGTAGGCACAGTACTGAAGTCAGGAGCAACATCTTCACTGAAACACGACAATGTTGTGTTTTCTTTATAGAAGATGTGATCTGTTTTATGAAGGCTAGTTACCAAGACTTCTTAAACTTAAGACTTCGCAAACCATTTTTTAACTACATTACCTAATTTCTAAAGTACGATTCTGGTATTCAGTACCTCTTTCAACATCAATTTCTTTCTAAGGCTTCAACATTCCAGACATTTGAGAATATGCTATACCATGCATTTAGGTGTGAGAAATTTGTGACTCCAGAAATGGCAGAAAAAAAAAAATAGTCATATTCAAGAGAACTCCCCATACATTTCAAGGGGGAATTCATAGATTTGTCAAAGTAAACACTGTCCTATCAATGATAAAAATTACATCTTGAGCCCTATTTTACTCACCTTATATCAGATGATGTGGTTCTCCCCTATCAATTCTGTCATTTGGCAATGCCTGAACTGACCTTTCTAGAGGCAATACTTATCTGTGAGTGACAGGAGAAACTATCTCCAGCAGGATGAATTTCCTTCTCTCTCTTCATTTCTCTCCACTTTGCCTACTTTCTGTCTGACTCGTTTTAGTTTCTCTTTTTTTTTTTCCATCTCTTTTTTTGTTTATAATTCTACAGCTAACCTCTTCTTAACGACCTTTGCCAACATTCCCTTTTCAACCCATAGCTTTAACCTTTTGAATCTCTACTTTGTTTTATTTGATATATTTTACTATTGTTTGTTTCTTCACAACCTTCTCCCTCTTAATTTTATTCTTTGCTATTTTCCTTTTCATTCTTTCCTTTCCTCTTGCACCTTTGTCAGCTCCTGGACCCACTGAAGTTAAAAGAAAAATCCCACTGACTACAATATGAGTATGCTCTACTGCAAGTATTTAGTACTGGATATACTACCAACATCTGCGTGTCCAACACCAGTAGCAATTGTTGGCATTTAACATGATTAGTAGTACTGGTACGTTTTTGATGGAGTAATGTATAAAGGATGGGATTACAATAATTCTTACACTGTACTACATTTACCGGTCCATGGTGCAGTATGAGGAACACTAAGCAGAAATATAACTGGAGACAGCAGTGATCTAATATATTTTGTCTGTATCTATTGATTATTTTGGATTGTAGTAAGTATGTACGTAGGAAAGTTACATCTAACTCTTGGCATATATACTAGGAATTAACATTAAATTAAAAGTTAAGCATGTGGCTAACCAGTTCATCCTTACAATTTGGATTCAGAATGGTATTAAAATTCTGTCTTAAAAATAGATGCCTCTACAGATATGCCAGTGATCATCCTACCCTTCTTTACCAAGAGTCTTGATATAAAAAAAGATGGAGGGTATTATCAGAGGAGCACTTAAAAAAAAAAATCATTACACTGTATTGCAATGTCTTACAAAGAGCAGTAGAATCTCTAGGAAACAAGAGATCAGGACACACACATTTAAAGGATATTTTCATTCTTCTGTGCTTTTGTGTAATACTTCTCTTCCTTTTGTGCATCAATCATGACTTTTTAAAAAATTAATTGTAAACATTTACTTCAAGATTATTATTCTCTTTTGTAGATATTTACTTATAAAATACTTCCTGCACAATTAAACAATGTTTTTCATTTATGAACTCAAGTTTTAATGATATGTTACTGGATGGTTTGGTAATAATTATCATAAACACAGGAATCAATGATCATCAGATATGTAGATGACAGACACAATTAGCTAAAATAATCCTCATCACAAATATTTAATATCATGAAACTCTGAAATTTTACTGAATTTCTGGATTTATTATATAAGACATCCTTCTGTGGAATTATAATACATCTTTTCACAGAAATGAGGCTTTAACAGTAAATAGGAACATTCTTAAAGGAAACTGGAGAACTGAACACAAATAAAATTATAATATTAACATATTAGAACCTGCAATATTTAATAATCAAGATGTTTATCTAAACTGGAACTATCTTCACTATCCACTCATATATGTACACATACTTCACTTCTGTTTGCTACCAATTCATTTCAAATGCCTGGAAAAATCAAAATGCATTCCAATATAACAGATGCCTTATAACACAAAGCTTGTGACTTCAAGGAAAAAAGCTTGTTTTTTACAGAAGAACTCTCTTTCTCTCTCAAATTACTAAAGTGAGGGAATAAAATGGCAATGAAAAAGGAAGAAAGAAAGAAAATAAATATGTTATACCAGTAAAAAGAATCCCTTCCTCACCAAATGTAAGTGGTAAGAATCACAGCAAAATGGATATAAAAAAATAATTAGAAAATAAAACAACTTCTCTGCCTAATACTAACAAATCATCGTACATTTACACAGTACTTTTAATGTCCAAGGACCACAAAATATTTCAAAAATAGTTTTTAGGGTATTTAGGGGAAAATTAATTCAACACTGTTATACAGCTCCAATTGCAAAGATAAGAAACAGGTCACACTAACACCATATAATAACTGGGAGAAAAATAATCTTACCTAGTAGACAGTGAATGTGTCATTTTCTTTATAAAGGTATCTAATTATAAAACATGAACTTGACCAGAACTTTGGAGTCAAAGCTCTTATTTTTGAACCCTGCCTGGATTGTAAACACAAGATACAGAAGCCTCAACTTTATTTCAGAGTGCCTACTGAAAAAGAGAAGTGGTTCAGGAAGCAATGCATGACAAAATATCATATACAACATGCTTTCACATATTAACACGCCAGAATCAGTATGAGTAAGTCACCACAAGCTCAGAATATAAATACAACTATCAACAGAAGACAAATAACCAGAAATTAACTTCAAATGAGTAATAGCCATGGAGAAAAAACACGTAAACCTTTGAAAACACTTTGGTTAGCCTTGGAAACAAAACAAAAAAAAAGAGATGTCAAAAATCGCTCTCTGGTGCAGAGATATCAAATCCTAGACTCCTTAAGCCCAAGACAAGGAAATCTCTTGGCATAGGCATGCAAGTAAGCTTGGCTTTTCTGTTTTAAGCTGCCCTAAAATGCAACAGTCAGGTTGACTAAGAGATGTTTCCTTGTTTTGAAAATGTTGTCCTGTCTCATTACAAAGAGCTACTAAGAGAATGTTCTGAAACAGAATTCTCTCACAGGATTTCAAGGTTGTTTTTTTGTTAGGCTGACAGAGTTTGTGGTGAGAAACAGTACAACTGAACTCAGGGATAAAATGTGTTCAGTCCCTGAAACGTTACCTAGAGTTGAGCTGAAAGCTGTGCCTCTCTAACAATGGACAGCAGATGATAATGCTGTCTTAAAAGAATGATTTTTTTTTCAAGTCTTTACAGTAGTAAAAGGAAGCTTGGTCAACAGAAATCAAAGGATGAAAATTATTTGTGGTCCCTTGGATTCAAAAAGAAAGGGTGGGAAAACAGCTAATGATCTATGTCCTTAAAAGGTAGATGATCTCACCAAGAGCCATGGAAACAACACATACAGGCTCTCAAGACAACCACCACCTTTGCTAGCACTGCCTGAGGGAGATAGATCCCAAGTGGTTTATTTGCATTGAAAGAGTGCAAGAAGGAAAACAGTCTTAAGAGCAGCACAGTGCTTCAGATTGAATTCCCCAACTTGACTGACTATGGTTTCAGCAGTAAAAACCAGCTAAAAGCAAAGAGGTTTCACATTTAAAATAGATGCCAGAACTGGAATATCAAAAGCTGGTTGGAAAAAAGAAGTTTGACACATTTTTGAGGTTCAATACTATTTCAGTGTGTAATGATACAGAGGGCACCAATTTATTACAATCAGTTCAGCTTGAACTTACTTTCAGTACTATAGAAAAAATATAGCTATGTTTATCAGGAGATGTTGGTGTCTCAGTAGAAGAGTACTTCTGCAGAGAAGTAAAGGTGGAGAAATTACTAACTTGAACATCTGGTAAGTTTTGGATACCTTCCCATATAACCATAAAACTGGACTACAGCAGAAGGTGTCTATTATAAACAAACAAGTATAAGGATAGCTGTAGGAAACAAGTGAAGAGGAAAGAAGTGTTAGTCCATATGAGTGTCCCAGTAGGTACGCAGCAACACAAGGTGTCCTTACAAGTAGAATTTGGGCAAACCTAGTCAGGAGAAATACCAGCTACGCAAAGAACCAAAACGTTATTTCTGTATATGTTAGAGAATGTCTAGGGATGAATTATCTAGGGCATGGCATGGCTCACAAACAGTTAACCTAGTGAAAATTCAGAGAAAGAACATGAGCACTTCAAACCTGTCACAATAATCACATAACCGAACCTCTAGAGAAAGAGACAATGTTTCAGTTACTGAGCTCAAGCCTCAGGCTCCCATGCATCAAATTCACAAACGAAAACAAACTGGGATGGGGGATGGAAAGATCTGTGGTGCCAAAATGCCAAGATAATGTAGTGGACCCCAATAAATTTGCCAGTAGTGAATACATAATTTTGAAAAAGATGTCTGAACTCTGATTAGGATCCCTCCCTTAATACATACTGAAGCATAACATGAAGAAGCAGCAAAAAGTACGAATAATGGGCATGTTGACAGGAAATAATGTGGATGATTGGTCCGAAACAAATGCAACAGCTTTTGAAGCTAAATACAAGGTGAGGAGAACTACGTAAGTATCCATTGTGCTATCTTTGTAAGAACAATGGAAACTATAGAGGAAAGGACATTTCAGGAGAGGAGGTAAAGGGGGAGAAAGAGAAGATACTACTTAGGAGACACACTAAGACAGGTAGGTTATAGCCTCTAAAGCATATAGAAGTTAAGGATTATTATAGTGTACAACAAAACCACTGCCTATTTTTAGTAGAATTACTTTTTAAAAATTACAGTAGAATTACAAATTTGAGTCTTTATTCTCATCTTCTGAAGATATTTTTGTGACTTTCCCTCAAGGATCAGGACTGAGAGATTATAATAAAACGATTGTTTTATTAGAAATGTTTACCTGGATAATTTTCGTTCTTTACAGACTTTCCGTACCATTCAATCTGGGGCATACTAGTGGCTCAGTTTCACTTGCAAAGTTACCATGAAAGCACTTGAAATATATTATGACCCTGGAAGTGCTGGTATAGAATACAAAGACGTTAAATAGGTCTGTTGTAGGAATTATTTACTTTAGAGACGTCTTGGCAAGTTTTCCATTTCATGCTCAGGCACGCTCTTGATCCATTAAGTGTATTTGGTATTGCACAGCATTTGCTTCTACCAATAAGCTCAGCAAGGCTAGAGGGCTGTTTGAACACTAGGATGAGTGGTTCTGAGAAGATTTTTCTAAGAAGATTTTTTTTATTTCCCCCAAAGTAGGATCTTTTTTCTGTTATAGGCTGTAACTGTGCAATGATGTTCTGAAAGTTCCATGGATGGATGGTGACAACTAAGGATTTAGGATCAGTAATGGCATTTTCTTTCAAGTAATTCCTAACATTGTATTTGGGTGTCTCTTTTCACAGAAGTGTTTCTATTGATTAAAAACCCCCTTTAGATGATTGAGATGAGCACATCAAGTGTTCTGCTCAGTATTTAAGGGTCTGACTGCATATTGCATCTTCTAACACTTTGGTACAGATTTTTATTTTATGGAAATAGGTGGACTCATGTTTTTTCTACATACTGCAGTTTTTAGGTTACAGTTTTGATACTGATGATAGCATCTAGGAAAGTAATGTTGGTGTAGGAACATTCCAAAGATAACTTGGCAGAAAGCTGATAATTACTGGATTTGTGGTGGAAATCAATAAAGGAGTCTAAGTTTCCAGTCCGGATAAAATTTTCATCTGTGTATGTCATATATGCCATGATATCATAGTATAATTATTTAGAAACTCTTTTTCAAGGCAGCCAATGAAAAGGTCGGCTACTTGTGTGGCTGTTTTCATGGTCATTTTTTAATAAAATCTGGTACAGGTGAGATTAGTGAAAGCATAGTTGTTCTCATGGGGAAATAGAGATGTTTATTTCAGTTTTTCAAATTTTGGTCTTTTTCCTGTAAAACTTCAAGGGGGTACCATCATGAGGTGGAATACAGGCATACAGACTAGAGGTACTGCAGAACATTATGAGGCTGTTGGTCAAGAAGCTCTTGCTGTTATGGAATCTGTGGAGAAAGTCTCTTGTTCTCTGTGGAAAACTTGCTGAATGCATAACAAGGGATTGAGGTTTTGGTGAAGGTTTCAAGGATGGAGTAGTAGTAGATGGAGCCTATGGTAGTAGACCTACCCAGGTTCCCTTCTTTGTGGATCCAAGGGAGCTAGTAAACAATCCAAAGGATAAGAGATTAAGAGAAGCACTTGCAAGTCAGAGTGAATACTTTTCTTCGACCTCAAAAGGAAGTGAAAAGATGATCTCTTTGAACTCTCTCTTTGGGCGCTTTTGACATTAGAGTCAGCCTCATTTATACAGTCCTCATGGTTTATGATTACTACAACTGTGCCTTTTGTTGTCTCTGGCTTAATCACCACTTGGACGTTGAATCTTGGGGATTCTAAAGCACTTCTCTCAGTGACAGTTTCTGATTGTGGTATTTATTGCTGGTTATTACAAAGCCAAACCTTTTTCTCAGACAATCAGTATAACAGTTGAAGGTGTGATTTTGTCTATTATAACATTTTTAATCCTATGTTTTTGATGATATTGGTGATCTTCTGGCATTTGTCATAAGAAGCAATAGTACTGGGAATGGCTTCAAAACTTTTTTTGAAGAACATGGTGAAAAAAAATCCTCTCATTCTCTGCCTAACAATAATTATTTCTGTGTTTCATAGGTCAGAAACACTGGTCTCTGCCAAGGACAGAACTGGTCAGCTTGTTTAGGCTGATAATGTTGTAGAATAAGATTGGGATTAGATATTGCTATGGTTATTTCTTATACAGTCGCTTCCCTTTTTATTCTTTTTACCTTAAAGCAAAATTTCAAACCAATCTTTGGCATCAGCTCTCCTTAAAGAACCTAGGAAATAAAGCTTCTTATGGGAGTAGAAATGCAGTACATACAATACAGTGGACGGACTCCCTTGCAACAATAGGATCAGCAAGCAGATAGCAGTAAGGTTTATAGGTTTAAATTATGATGTCCCCTTCTTGGGACATCATGAAAGAAAATTGTCGCTCATTTACTGGCCCAAAGTTTATAACAGTGTTCAAAATACACTAAGAGCCATAGTTTCTGCTATATTGTTGATGCTATATGAAAGATTTTCATTTGG